>NC_143559.1:85857205-86163676 GCF_054136105.1 Typopeltis vanoorti
TCCCAATATTAACTTATGAATCTCCAGCTCTGAGATCCATATTGGTTTGAATACTGTCTTATAGGAAGTTATAATATTTGGACTAATTTTCTCTCTTATTCCATATAACTTTATTCAGCTTTTCTTATTTTGTCTGTTGTCATAATTAATTTGCTATATTCACCATAAATTGTGCCTAAATATCAAGTGTTTTACTGTTCTTTAGGTTTTCTGACTGAGGGAAATGGTTTATTGGAGGTCGTCTGGTGTAAGATAGCCAGTAGAAAAAACTATTGTTGGTTGCTGCTATAGATGAGGGTCCATAGAAAGATGTGAATGCAGTGCATCAGCAGATTAGCACAATGAGAGTGCAGGCTAAGCAATTATTATGGGGGGTACATAGATTAGAGGACAGAAAGGGTGCATGTGGGATTCTTTGTCAAGAAAGAGTTTTTGTAGAACTACAAAGCTGGTGATTATGACAAGGTGGCAGCTTGGAGCAGTGAAATAGTATGCCATGTCTAGGAGGTTGTAGGTAAGATTATGTGAGAAAATTAGTTAAGCCAAAGTAAATCCAAAATTATTTGCTATGCAACAAGTAAAAGGAAAAATGATAATGGAAGGATAACTTTAATCAGTTCTGATGGTAGGAAGGTCAAAGAATCAGAAGAAATACAAACTGATCACTTAGTTAGTATCATCCAGGTAGAGATTTTGCAGTTGCTGATGTGGCAGAGACCGTGAGAATTGAGAGAGGAACTGGAGATGCTCAGCCTATTGTGAAAAATATCAATACGAATACAGAGTGAGACTGAATGGCATATTGGTCCATCTGTTGTGAGAGTGTGCAAGAGTCAACTCTATCAAGTTTCCAAGGGAGTGGAAAGAGGGTAAGATACTTCTGTTACATAAAAGTGACTTTAGTACACAGCAAATTACAGACCAGTTAAGTATTTTATGAGCAATGGCTAAAGCATTGGAAAAGTTGATAAAAGGTAAATCCAGGATTGGATGAATATGATGATGACTATGGGGGAGTGGAGGCAAGATGGTTTTTTAAAAAGTAGTTCCTCCCTTAGTAATTTACTCATATTTCATAATAGTGACAGCAGAATAAGATAAGGAGGAATGACTATATGACACTGCTAGACTTTGCAAAGGTATCTGACAGAATACTGCATGGAAAACATAGTCTTGAAATAATATTTGCATGGTTATCAGTAGACAGTTGTCTAGCTATATGGGTTAACATGCAATGAGGAGATGATGAGAACTGTATAGCTATAATAGCATTTCATAAGGTCAGATTGCAGCCACCTGTTATTTTCAACCTGCTGAAAACACTAGATCAAGTAGGACGTTTGTGTATCACACTATTAACCATTATAATGATACAGAAGATGTATCTGACTGCCAAAGTAACCATGGCATGCCTCTGCAATGATCCTGTGAGAACACAGAAAGTGACATTGTGAGAGATCAACGTTTTGCAGAGAACAGTGTTGTGTGTACTAACTGATGACCTGTGGGTTAGAGCCTATCATTGTTCTACTAGATACTTCCTAACACCACAACTTATCCAAAAGAGAGTGATAAAATCAAAGGCACTGGCAGTACATGAACAACAAGCACAGAGATATTCTCTTTATAGATGAGAAAATTTTCATCTATAAAGAGTTGTTTAACCACCAAAATGATTGAGCATATGCCCGGATGGTCACACATAGCACCCAAGATTCAGAGATGTCATCACCCCATATCAATGGACCACAACAGTGGTTGGAGGCAAATGTGTCTGACCACATATCACCATCTGATTTGCCATCTGATCTGAATCCGTTGGACACAATTTGAAGTCCAATGGATTCAGATCAGGATGTTGGGGTGTTTTTTTCTGGCAGGTTACTCTCTCAAGCTCTAGCCACAATTTGAGTCCAACGGGTTCAGATCAGGACCTCCAGGTGGCAAATCAGATGGTGATATGTGGTCAGACACATTTGCCTCCAACCACTGTGTGTTCCATTGATGTGGGGTGATGACACCTTTGAATCTTGGGTGCTATGTGTGACCATCTGGGCATATGCTTGATTGTTTTGGTGGTTAAACAACTCTTCAATGGTGAAAATCTTGACAAATAGTGAACTATGGCCCCTGGAAGTTGTGGTTACTAAGGGGGTATGTGTTGACTAGATTTTTTGCTTAGAGAGTGTTGAATGAATGGAATGAATTGCCATATGTGGTTAAGTACCCTGACAATGAATGAGTTGAAGAAGAGGTATGATAGGTATTGTGCATGTGTAAAGGTTGATTTGGAGTGAGCAGTGGCAGTGTTTCCATTGGATGTTGTGTATACTGCCATTAATATGTGGTCTCACAGACTTTGGGCATGTCTAAAAGCAAAAGGGGGATATTTCAAACATTGAGTGCTGCTATATGCATGTTATACATGTGGTTTGTATGTGCTAAAAGCTGTAAATGATTTAATGATAGATTAAAGGTTTACAGCTTTCAGCACATACAAATATTTATGTATTAAATATTTATACAACAGTATTTATGGCTAGACCAGGTATATAAGTTGGAACAAATGGGAATAGTACTGATGGCATGTAAAACAGGATGACTGACACAAACACAAGAGAATAGGTATAGGGAGAAAGTAGAATTTGGGAGAATGAGGGGTGATTAGTGGTGCACCTCAAGGCTCTGCACTTGGATCACTATTTTATTTGTATATTAATGATATAGAGAATGATTTAAGGGAGATGAAATTTAGTTATTTGCTGATGCTACTTAATGGGGAGGGGGGACACTAGTTAATAATGGTGATGTACAGTGGAGGCTAGTGACAATAGAAACAGGTGGGGCCAAAAACGACTTAATTTTTTTATATTTATATAGTGGGTTCTATTATTGATTTATAGTTATTATTTCTATTACAATAATGTTCAGAATCCACTGATGCATTGAGCTATTATTTTTTTAAAATTAAGACGTAACATATATACGGGCTCAAGTATTAATAAAACTTGAAAGATTTGCAGCTGCGGGCATAGCTCAATGGACTAGAGCAATGAACTGGAAATCCAAAGATGCTGGTTTGACTCCAGCTGGCCGTCCTGCAAAATGTTTTCATTTTTCAAGTGTTAAAACAAAAAAGTTATTTCTATTATTTATTTTTTTATTTTATAAATACCCTATTCCTCCTATGGGTTTAAATTCGGAAGAAGGCTAGTTCAGAAGCCTTAAGGTAGCAGCCCTACCACTGAACTATTCCATCGTCAGGCTAGTCCCTTGACACGGAGAACATAATTCTACTTGTAAGCTGACAGAAAAAGATAATCAGATTGAATCTATGGGAAACGACCCTGGAATGGAAAAGGTAAAACAAAAATGGAAACGACAAAATATAATACACATAGTAAACTGGAATGTAAGAGGAATAGCATATAAAGAATAGAATTAGACCAACTATTAAATGAAAAAAATTTTAAAATAGCAGTAATCACTGAAACAAAAAAGAAATTAAAAGGAACTATGAGAACTGAAAATTTTAATGTGATATACAGTGGAGTCGACAGAGACCAAAGAGCACAAGCAGGAGTCATGATTTGGATTCATACCTCCCTTTCAAAACAGTTAAAACATTATAAATTATGGAATGAAAGAATAATAGAAGCTAGAATAAAAATAGAGGCTATTTAACAATAATTGCTTTATATACCCCAGAAGAAGAAAGAGAACAGGATAATATTGATTTTATAATCAGCTACAAAACATATATAATAAAATAAATAAAAATGATTACATAATTTTAGCAGGAGACTTAAATGCAAGAATTGGAAACACGAAAATGAATAATAATATAGGAATACATGGAGAAAATACTGCAAACAGAAATGGTAAAAAATTGATTGACTTTATAGTTTATAATAACCTAAAAATAATGAATTCCTTCTATAAACATAATGACATACATAAATATACTCGGGCAGCAAGAGGATGGAAATCAATATTAGATTACTTATATTAAATGAAAAAACATCAAAATTTTCACTAGATGTTAGAGTTCACAGAGGATATGAAATAAGCAGTGACCACTTCCTTGTTAAAATAAAATTAAGATTACCACCTAAATGGCTACAAGTAACAAGAAGAAAGAAAAATTGAAACATTTGTTTATAAAACTAGACTATTCAATGACACAAATGTACATTGGCTATATGAACAAAGAATTAACCAATATCCAAATAAAATAAAACAAAATGAAGAAATAGAAATAGAATGGCTTAATATAAAAATTATACTAAATGCAGCAGCAAATGAAAGCTTAGGAAAGACGAAAAAATTCAATAAAAGGAAAAAACTGAAGATCTGGGATGATACAATCAAAGAAATAATCAAAAAGAAAAAAGAAGTATCACAAATGGTTAAGCAGTAAAAGATTAGAAGATGAAATAGAATATAAAAGAATAAGAGCCATAGCTAAAAGAGAAGTCAGAAAAAGACGTAGAGAATCATGGAACAAATTTGTTTCTAATTTAGAACATGATTTATATAAAATAAGACCTATTGTATATAAGATTTTGAAACACTTAAATGCAGATACCAAAAAAAAAAAAAAAAAAAAAAAAAAATCAGCTAACGCCTTTTTATTTAGCCCTATCTAACTTTTGGAGACTGAGTGGGCAGTTCAATCTCCACTGGTACCAATCAGAGATAGATGGCCCAAGGCTATCACTAATTAAGCGGTGCGCAGTGAAGAGAGACGGCTCAAATGTGCCGCCATCTCGTGGTCCCTAACCCTAACACAATATATTTAATGTCTGAAATAATGTGGGTTCTACGGTTGATTTTCCTGAGTTTACAGGACGAAAAACCCGTGCCAGAGATCAACTCACTCGGGAACCGGTCGAAAAAAGGCTTAGAAAAATTTCCTCTAGTCGCCGACTAGACTCAACCAAGTCTTCCTTCGTGCGGCCAAGCACGGCGGTGTGCAAACGCCACATCTGCTGAGCTACACAGGCTCTGTGTAGATACCAGTGAAAACATAAAATTAAACACTGAATTGAAATTAGAAGAATTACTACACAGAACTGTGGACAGACAAATATTTTAAAAAAGACAACTGGCAAACAATTGACAAAAATGAAAAGGATATAACTAAAGAAGAATTGAAAATCGGCCTGAAAGAAACAAGAAATGGAAAATCACCTGGAGAAGATAAACTAGGTTCAGAACTATATAAATACAAGATTCAAAGGAAGACTCTTATTATTTTTAAATAAAATTTACTCAACTGGTATTCCCCCAATAGAATGGAAAAAAGCAATTGTGATTCCTATCTTTAAAAAAGGTAATAGAGATGACCCGAAAAACTCTAGAGGTATCCGTATACTAAATTCCTGTTACAAAATATATAACAGAATCTTAAATAGCAAACTAATGAAATATTCCGAAAACTGTATTTTAGAAGTACAGAATGGATTTAGAAAAGGACGATCATGTATAGACCCGGCCTTTTGCCTAAAATTAATAATAGAGAAAAGAAGAGAATACAATTTAGAAACACATTTTGCATTTATTGACTTTGAAAAAGCATTTGACAAAGTTAAAAGAAACATATTATTTAACATATTAAAAGAAAGACAAATACCAAATAATATCCTAAAAGTTATTACAAGTATATATGAAAATAATCAAATACAAATAAGATTAAATCACGAGCTATCATATATAAGAGAGATAAACCAAGGGGTCTGACAGGGATGTCCCCTCTCAGCAACTCTTTTTAATATCTACTTAAATGAAATAATAATCAAATGGAATAAAATACATCAAGGAATTAAACTTTCCCCTACAGTAAACTTAAACACTCTCCTCTTTGCCGAGATCAAATAATAATTACAAATTCTGAAGATAACTTACAGAAAGCTATTTTAGATCTAAATGAGATATCCAAAGATTATGGTATGATAATATCAGCAGAAAAATCGAAAACTATGGCCTTTAAAGGACAAGATCCAGCAAGAACTAAAATAGTAATAGATAACAAGATCTTAGAACAGGTGAATTCATTTAACTACCTAGGATGTATGATCACATATGAAAAAGATATAAACGTAAAAATTGCAAAATATTTAAAAATAACAGGTGTAATTAACTCTATATTTAAACCAAACCTAGTTCTGAAACTAGCCAGACTAAAAGTATACAATACATTAGCCCTACTAGTCTTAATGTACGGAAGCAAAATCTGGACAATAAAACAAAAAGATAAAGATTAACAACAGCAGAAATGAAGTTTATGAGAAAAACTGCAAAGTATGCCCTATATTTGATCACAAAAGAAATGAAGAAATTATGAAAGAATTAAACCAAGAACCAGTAATAGAAAAATTAAAAAATATAAACATAAATAGATGCAACATGCTCAAAGAATGAAAACAGAAAGATTACCAAAACAAGCTTTAAAAAGTACAAGCCATTAGGAAAAAGAAAACCAGGACGTCCTCTTAAACGATTCAACGATGACTTCTAAGGCCGGAACAGGGGGGCCATGCTAGGCCTAAATCCTTGATACGCATGATGATGATTTTATAAATCAATGTCTAAACTTCCAAGAAATAACGAGAAACGTTTTTCCAATAAACTATTGATTTTGTTCATAGCTAAAATGTATTGTTTATGGCCGTAATAAAAATTTAAACTTTAAAATAAATTATAACAAAAAACGACAAAAATAATTAAACACTCTAAAAACAATAAAACAGATCAACAACGAGAAAAAATAATAAGAAAATGAAAGAATTGCCAGCTATTTATGTACAAATGCAGTTACTGGGCCAGACTAAACTGTCCCCAAGATAAGCGTTGCGCCCGGTAAACAAACACGATTGCTAGTGCACTTGCCTCATACATGCCCTGTGTTCTACACGTATGAAACAGGGACAGCTGTGTCTGGCCCAGAGACCGTACTAAGTCACATTATACAATATTGCCACAAAATACTACAGTAATTTTTTTATTAAATAATAAGACGTGTTGGAAATAGATCAAAAAATAATAATTACAAGAAACATATTTTTTAAAACTACAATTATTGGGCTAGTTATACAAATGTAGGTGGGGCCCGGCCCCTATAGATGAGCCTACCCTGGTGATGTAGATAGATATTCTGTACAATGATTTAAATAAATTAGCATTCTGGGCAAAGGATAATGGTTGTCAATTTAATGTTGCAAAATGTGAGGTTATGCACTTTGGATTGAAAAGATTACATACTGTTTATCACATTGATGGTAGTGGATTGCAGAAAATTGATAAGGCTAGGGATTTGGAGATAATGGTGAACAGAGTTGAAGTTCATAGGTCATATTGCAAAATAGCTGAAAGGATTATTTGGATGTTGATAAACACACAAGTAAAGATAATGATATCCCTCTTTATGAGGTTAAGATTCTGATGCCTTTCGATTACTGTGTACAGATTTGGTCACCTGGGTTTCTTGGGGGGCGGGGGGGATCAGGAGATGGCAGAAAGGATCCAGAGAAAAGTAACCATGCTTGTGACAGGTCTTTGGAATGTTCCCGATGAGCATAGATTGATGTTGGTTGCAAAGCTAATTTGATAGGTAGAAAAGAGGGATATGATAGGATAGAAACTTGTTAGTTACCAAAAGGGTTTTATACGATTGACACAAAATAAATTTTTCAATATATGACAAATAGAGAACTATGGGGTCACCCCTGGAAGTTGTGTAAGAGTATAGTTAGTAAGGGGGTATGTGTTGACTAGATTTTTTGCTTAGAGCGAGGTGAATGAATGGAATGAATTGTCATATGTAGTTGAGTACCCTGACAATGAATGAGTTGAAGAAGAGGTATGATAGGTATTGTGCATGTGTAAAGGTTGATGTGGATCTCCCATAATGAGTCATCTACTTGTATAATAATTCATTATGCAACTGTTGTTTTCAGTGTTCTTACCTATTTTCATAGTCTTTGCTGTTTGCTATACCAAATTTGATACAGCAGTTATTTAGTTACATAATCCTATGAACTTCTGCTGGCTTTATTTAGGAGTGCAACATCAGATTGTTATATGGAGTTGTGATTAACATCTCCAATTTTGATATTAGGCCTAATGCCACTCTTTCATAATCTGTTTCATATAGATGAGAAATAACAAAATATAGTGTGCTTCATTATTTGACCAATGATTTTACATCAAACTATTTTCCTCTACTTCCTGTGTCTTGTATGTGTTGCACATGAAACAGAAGCTCACTTAACTATGCATCATGTCCCATAGACATTGGGTGAGCAAATTTTTCAGTTTGTATCCATATCAATTTCAGTTTTTATAGAATTTTATTTTTAAAATTAGTATTCAGATTGCCTTATCAAATTCCTGACATGTATATTCAGGGGTTTACAGGATATTATGATGGTACTACATGAAAAAGTTATATCATTACTAACTTCCTATCAACAGCTTTCCTCCAAATTAATCTTATCTATCAAGACTCCAGTATTATCAGATCTTATATTTCTGTCTAAGGCACATCTATTATCTTGGTCTTTCCCTGGGTCTTTATACTGCCTTCCTGGGCAACAAAAGTTTGGTTTATTAACCTTCCTCTCCCATTCTGTTTAATTGACCATACTCCCTGAATAGTATGGCAGCTTACCACTAGCTCTATTAACACATTCCTGAATGCTAACAATGCAAAGTTCTTTCCCAATATCTTCCTTTTTTAATGATACTTCTACTGATGCTATCTGTAGTCTACAGTCTTTGATCACTGTTTTATTTCTAATTTAGCTCTCAGATCCATAAGTTAAAATTGTTTGAACACTCTTGTATATAGCTAGTTGAGTGTTTTGACTAATTTTTCTCCATTTAAATGTATTTAGTTGACTACACTTCTTACCATACCAGCTTTGCTAATTCTGTTTATTTCCACATTTAATTTGCCATTTCACTAGAAAATGTGCCTTAATTGCAAAAATATTTTACTTGTTCTATACTTCTCAATTCAGGATGTAGTTGATGTTTTCAATGTGTCTGCCTATTTTCACTGTCTTTTATTACTGATTTTCATACCAAATTTATTACAGCAGTTATTCACTTTAGTCATTCAGTTTTACTTCCCTTTTATAGATACTATGCGACCTCTACTCCAATCTAGAATTTGACCATCTGACCAGGTCTTCTGAATTATGCAGTATAGCCACTGTACAACTTTTATACTTTCATATTGAGAATTTCTGGTTGAATATCACCTATTCCAGTTGCCTTTTCACATTTCAGGGTTTTGATGTCTTTTTTTTATTTCAAGTATTGATATGTTTTCCTGATTACATTCCTGTTGAGCATTTTCTACAGGAATTGTGTTCATTTAGCATTTTGTTTTTCTCCCTAATGGATATGACAATGCCTGTACCAAATTTTGTCAACATTGGTACAACCCAAGTTATGGTAAACTATCTTGGGTACAGAGGCAGTGCCTGTGTCGTGGTTCATACAATCACTTGAGTGACAACTGTCCCAAATTTAAATGGCTTTAATTGCATGGAGATTAGACATATTGCTAATCGGTGTCTCAAACCCTGTCAGAAATGCACAATGCGAAAAATATTATTTATGAAGGTTAGAAAGAAACATGGATTTGAAAACCAGCAACATGACATACAAATGCTTTATAATATTGTATTGTGGAAATTTTATTGTTGCCATCAGATTTTTGTATTTAGAGAAAAGCATTCTAGGATATCAAATTTTTGGCTAGGTGGTGTAGACCACCCACATTATGCAATATTCACCAGAAGGAGATAAAATTCTGTTTATTTTTGCTATGACAGTTTTTTTAAATGGTTCTATTGTCTTAGTTCGATGTGGTCTTATGGCCAATTGCATAAGACCACATAATGACTGGAGAGCAATCCCAGGCAGAGAAGGCCAACTCAAGGCAGTTAACTGAGATAAGGCTAACCACCTGGGCATCAGTCATCTTTGCACTTTAGTTTCAAATGGTCTTTTGGTTGTTCATCTGAAACTGGTGAAAAAGGAAAACTGATATCCTTTGACTATATGATGATATAAATGAGTTGATGCATTTTCTCTACCTCTCATACTCTCTATCTGTCTTTTCTTTCTCCTAATACTTGCATCCTCTATACCAACTACTCTAGACCTATGAGCACCCCTTTATTTTTTCATCTCAATAAAGGTCAAAACTGGTCTGAGTAGTGGCCCTTATAATGCATAGCATTATACATATCTGTAACAATGTGCCTTGCATTATGGGATACTGAGGCAATTGGTGTGAAGTCATCAGCCTCTATTTACAAGTAGCCCAACTGAAGTTACTTTACAAGCAAACTTTGTTTGCTTACACTTGGATAAAGGATGAAACCAAGAATATAATTTCTTGGCATCTTTAACTTATAGTATAACGAAGTGAAAAAAAACTTTGAATTCTGTAACTTGTTTATAATAAGCTGTTCACCTCTCTAAAGTTTTGAAAAAAAAAAAATTATACCTTATTTTCAGCATTGTTATTACTACAAAATTTTGACTTTTTATAAGTCAATGAATAAAGGAATCTTTTGTACTTTCTTTAAATATTAGCCTTTTCTAATTTGGAATCAAAGGATTAAGCCCCCCCTCTCCCCCCCAAAAAGCCAACATTGTTTTAAGCTTCAGAATAAATCCACCTATTAAGAGAAAAAAAAGCACATGTGAATAGTATAAATGAAACAGCAGCATACTCTGCATTTGTTTTTATATTCAGAGCTCACTATAAAACTAGAAAGAAGTGTTGGATGTAAAACTGGGCATGAGATTAAAACTAGGGCTTAGTTCTATACTATATCGTACAGGGCTCCCTTTCCACCTCTATTGTGACAACTGATTATACCATTCCTCTAATTTAGACAGTGACTAAAAAGGGATCTTTGTCGTTTTCTTTGAATTTAATAAATTTCGACTTTTAGTGCTTTCAGGGCTGGCTTTAACCAACAATTCTAAACAAGGAATGTATATAAACATCCCCCTCCTCCCCAGAATTGTAATACAGCTAGCAATATTTGTGGATTTCTCATATTTAGTCAAATTTCTTTTCATTTCCAATCTATTTTGTGATGAATTTAAATTATCTAAAAACTCTTGTAAAACTAATGTTTGTCGTATTGATTTATATTATACTTAACAAGAAATTATCTAGTTTTCATCTTTCTTTTATCCAAGCATAAAGTTTATACTTGGGTAAAAGAAACTGTGTGTGTGTGTAAAAGGTGCTCTTTGTATCTCAGTGTATAGCACACCTTTCTTAGGCATATAAAATTCTATTTGTCATGGTGGGAGTCATTATCTAAATTGGGTTTGACTCTTAAGGTCTTGCTGGTCAGCTGGCCTTGCTTATGTATTATATCTTTGACAATGGCAGAAGTGATTTTCATATACAAGTAGCAAAATGACATGCTGTTTTCTTACTTCTATATGGAAATATGAGAACTGGTATAACAAATTTCTACGTTACTTGTACGTAGAAATTTGTTACTTGTATGTAGAAATGCCATCAGTATAGTTCCCAAGTGTGGTTTAACATGTCTATCTCCTGATGAAACCTCAGTAAAAGGTTGGGTAGTGATGGCTCATCATCATGTGTAGCATAATACATGCATGCCCAAATGTGTGTGTGTGGTGTGTGGGCGTACATGCACGCGCGCCCACACACACACATGCTTTCCATCATTTAGAACTGAATTAGCCAGTCACAGGTGAGGTGCAGATGTTTTTGCAAAACATACTGATTTATAAAACCAGTAGACACAGATATTACTCTCCTTATGACCATCTTAATTTTAATTTCAAAGAACAGCATATGGTACCCTGATCCAATGCTCAAAATGTCATCTTCACCGTTAAATTCTACCAGAATTATTGCATTATCAGATTATGTTTATTTTATAGTGCACATGTAATCTGATTACTAGTGTGGTTTAGTACTTTTCTGTTAATTTTTCAGGCATATATTATTCTCTCCCATCATCCAGCAGAATATTATGCCAACTGCCCAAGTTTGATCATCACAGCCAAACTAATTTTCCCTTTCTATTAACAGCCAGTTATAACACTTGAATTTATTCCCATTATTATTTAGTTCATTAGTCTCTTATTCTTTTGGTTCATGTATTTTCTGGTTGCCAGGAATTAAAAATCTTACCAACTAACCTTCAGTTGATAATGTTGATGGAGGGTGGGGAAAGGATAAGAGGGCATCCTTGGAAGCTGAGAATGAATGCCACTAAGAAGGGAAAGGGGGGGGGGGCTAGATTTTTCTCTCATAGGGTGGTGCGTGATTGGAATGGATTGCCATTGGATATTGTGTGTGCAAGCAGTGTATATACCTTTTGGCTAAGCATCTTGCAAACTTATTAAATAATAAAATAAGATCAACAGAATCTTATATCAAGAATAGTCAACATTTTGTGAATAAACTCCAAGCCATTAAGATTGCACCAACAGACATGCTAGCCAGTCTAGATGTTGTATCCCTTTTCACCAATGTACCAGTAGAAGAGGTAATAAACATCATCCAAGATCTTTTTCCTCTAGACATCACACAGATGTTTAGACACTGCCTTCAATCTAATTTCTTCAAGGTTAACAACATCATACACCAACAATTAGAAGGCCTAGCAATGGGAAGCCCACTATCACCATCTTGTGCAGACCTTTTCATGGAAAAACTTGAAAAAGAAATTCTCTCCACAATCTCCCCCAGACTATCTACATGGTGGAGATATGTTGACGATATCTTCATTATATGGCAAGACAGCTTAAAAAAACTAAAATCATTTGTGGATAAAATCAACTCAATACATAACAAGATAAAATTCATTCTGGAAGTGGAAAACAACAACCAACTGCATTTTTTTGAATCTTGATAAAGAAACAATCAAACAGTGTCAAATTATCTATTTACAGAAAGCCCACAGATACTGGAAGATATCTTCATTATACTTCAAACCATCACAAGACACACAAACTGAGCATTATCCACATGTTGAAATATAGGACCAGAAGGTTTATATCAGAAGAGGAGGATACTCAGACTGAACTCTCACTAATAGCCAACACATTATCACAAAATGAATATCCTCAAAACATCATAAAAAAAATATCTATACAGTGACAACCCCAGACAAGAAGAATCACACTCCCAGCACATTTCTACTGTAGTGATCCCTTTCATCAAGTCAATTTCTTATCAAATAGCAAGGATACTAAGAGCCTACAACATCAGAGTGGTCTTCAAACCAACCACCAGCATCAGACATGTTTTAGGATCCCCGTACCTTTCTACAAATATCCAGGAGTATATTACATTCCCTGCTCTTGTGGTCTTGCCTACATCGGACAAACTTCACGGAGTTTAGAAATCAGACAAAAAAGAACATGGTGAGATAAACCACAACAGAAGTATCTCTTCCAGCTTAGCACATCATTTCTGTACATCTAACCACACGATAGAGTGGCAAAATGGCTCCATGCCATATCTCGATGACCACTGCAGACATCGTTTATTCAAGGAAGCCACAATAGTGTCAATAACCGACTGAAACCTCAACAGAAATCAAGGTGTAATTCTAAACATTTCGTGGAAAAATCTTATCCTCTCTCTTAATCAAGCTGAACTACAGCTAGCCAGTAATCACATTACACGTTTACAACAAACATGCATGCATGATAATGAATAAGAACAATAAGTCCTCTCTTTCACATGAACGTGTAACCTTAGCTACTAGTTGGTTTGCAGTGTTTTTTATGTTCCTTTCAATTTGCATTTACTAGTTTTTATGTCTTTCATAAACACCTTGATAAAGCCAGATAGTCTGCTGCTGAAACTGGTAGGCTATAATATAAGTTTATTTTTATGGTCAGTATTAATAAAATTGTATTTTAATAAGTATGATAGTTGGTGCATGTATTATGTGGCCTCCCTTGATGAGTCCCTGACTCCCTAGAGGTCTCTCTTTCCCTTATAAAGATTTCTTACACCCTTAGGGATAGGATTTAGACCCAGATCTCTCCCCTCAGAGGCATAGCTGTTGCTAAATGTTATGGTGCTGCTGTTATATATTATACAACTAGGATAAAGAAATACCATAAAGTAATTAGAAAATCAGATTCCCTTATTAGTCATTATTTTATGGGAATAAATTATTAGTCTAAAGAAATCCATTCATTTTATACTGTTTTTATCATGTTTGATTTATAAATGTTTAAATGTTTTTTCTGTGTAGAACAGTTGGTATTGAAAGCTTATCGAGAAGCAGTAGCATCATGGGAAGATGGTATCCTTTTAGTTACTAAATTTATAATATAAATTTAGTTTGCTTATTTAGCATATGTAATGACTTATGTTTGAATCCTATGTAATACCACAGATTCTAGAGCAGTGGTTCCTAATCTTTTGATCCCTGGAACATAGTGACCTTTTAAAAAAACTCCTCTTTCTAATGTGTGAAGTGAAAATAGTATCTGTTCACTGAAAATAATAGTAAAAATGTAGAGAAAGAAACAAGAGAGTATTTATGCAGAGAAGTTGGAATAGTAATGTAGATTGGCTCCAAGTTATATACTGGTCTATAACTGGTCTAGAGCAGTGTTTCTCAAAGTGTGGTACGCAAAAAGTCGTTAGGGGGTACATGGCAATTTTCGGCTATGCATAATTAAAGGAGTCATATTTTTCAACAAACAGTGCAATTAGAGACAACCTGGATAAAATGGCACTAACTAATGAATCACATCCCCCTCTCCAACAGAAACTGCTGTATAGACCAAGCAAAATCATATGTTGCCGGTGGAACATATGGTTTTGCTTGACACCACCCTCTTCGTTAACGTGTTAAAACTAAGAAATATATAGTGAATGTGTTTCAGATATTATGGAATTCGGTTGAAGGGAATTAACATATCAACTCAACTGTTGAAATGCTAATTTGTCTTTGGTTTGCGTGATCTTTTGTTAATACCCACTAATCATGTGCAGTTCTTAGCTGCTCTACGTATCTCAAGTCTTGTAAATTACTAGTAATTTTTGCTTGAAATAATGGGAAAGAAGATGACTATTTGGGTAAATGACTGACGATGCACACAAAGAAACTGTTCTCGATGCCAAAAGTAGTGATAGCGATTAGGAGCTTCTTGGTAAGTCGCACCATTTTCAGTTTTTTTCTGAAAACTTTAGTTTCCAGAAACTAAAGTTTTCACGATTTTTTAGCTTTAATTTTGGGAAAAAAGTTAGTTATATTCAAGTAAATACCGTATTTTTTTTTAGCCTTCAAATTCTTACGTATGGATCATTGGTTAAAGATTGGATTTATAAAAACCCCAAAAGAGAGCAATATAGCAAATACAAGTAGCAACAAGAAAACGTTTATTGCATCTAGATTAAATGAAATTGATAAAAGTGTGTCGTCTGACATCTCTAGAGAACCAAAATTTAAAAATAAATCATTTTTTTTGTTTACATGAACACATAAATTCAAATAAAATAGATATTTAATTTTAATTTATTTATTTTTAATTAATTAATGAATTTATTTTTTAATTAGTTATTTAGTGGTACTTACTTGGTAATAATGAAAATTTAAGAAGGGATATGCGGATATCTGAAGTTTGAGAAACACTGGTCTAGAGTATTTTTTGGTGGTAGTTATTTGCACATTAATCTTGATAATTAATGCAGGACATCTGTTCTTATCCTTTTAGTATTTAACAGTTCTACTGTTTCCTGAGTAATACTTTGTTTACCTCATTATACATACTTTAAAATAAAAAGTGAATGAAGAAACTTGAAAGTAGTTTACTATATATGATGGTAACATTCTAGAAATGAAGGACCAGCAGCCTTTCATTTCTAGAAATACAAGTTCAGTAGGTTATTTTCAGTGTTATTGCTATTACTTTCCAAAAGTTACGTGAAAGTAAATAGGATTCTGCTAATCTATAAATGCTGAACTTTTAATTAGTATTCATTTGTTTCAAAATCAATATTTTCCTGTTTTTTTTTTTGGCAGACATTGATGGAGAAATACTGTACTTTGCTGAATTCTCTCACAAAGGTAGCAGGTCCTTTCTTTTTAGAAACTCAGATTTGTCATCCTTAAAAATGCAAACTGGTGAGAGAATACATTCAGTTAGCAGACAAAATATGCTGGTTTTATAGTTTTTGCTTAGGTTGTAATTTAATCACTCTCACACGTTTATATTCTCACTCATAAAAGATTTGAAATCTGTGGTTAATACTACAGATATCCAGTCTTTTGTGTTTGCTAAAGGTAAAAAGAGGAGCCTTGCTCAAAAGATCCAAACATAGGACTTTTTTAATTAGTTACTCCATAAGCAGAATGCATCATCCGATGGACAGTGAAAATTGTTCAGTCCCAAACATCAAACATGTTCATGCTACAGAGATTTAAACATCCTGCTAGTTGAAAACACAGATGCCATCCACTCAGTTACTCGTCTGGAATTTTTTTTAGTATTACTCCTACCATCTTACTCACAAAAGGTTGCGAAAAAATTACTTGGTATTCTTGGGGGACTTAGGGTTAGAAAATCAGGAAACTGCTCTAGAAACTGAACATCAAAATTTCAGGCCACTTCAAGTCTCCAGTAAGCAGGTTGGTGGTCGTGCACTAGGTGATGAAATTCATCTATTACCTAAAGACAAACTCTGTGCTCATATGGGATTCTAACAGCAGCCTGTTGATTGGAGAGTGATAATACAGTAGAGGTCCATTGCAGTGTGAGTTTACAATGATTAGGAAAGTCATAATTGGTGCATTGATAGTACGACTACGTTTGAAGAGCTGCGAAAGATAAGTGATTTAGTTTAAAAAAAAAACATTATCCATTAATAATTGTGCTAGAATTATAGTTTATTTCAGAGTTAATCTGTTTAGCATAAAAAGTTTGTTTTAATTGGCGTTAAATTAGTATTTTGACAAGATACATACGTAGCGTAGCACATGTCACCAACGAGAAGAAAGGCAATGCTGTCCAAATCATCGCCTTTTTTGTTGAATAAATCTAGCCCAAGGGAGTTCATTCAGCGTAACTTCTGTGGGATGTATGCTTTTCCAAAAGTGGCTGGAGTTTGGTTCGATAATGATAGTGGTGGGAAAGTGTCAGGAATGCGAGGATTTGAAGTGTGTCTCAGGTTGTGAGATTGATAAAATAGATGAATGCCATAATGTGATCGAAAATAGTGATATGATAGAAATTTGCAATGTAGTGCCAGATAGCATTGAGAGCAGTGTTGAGGGTGAGAGTGAAAGTAAAAGTACAGAGCTTGAGAATGGTTTGAGTGATAAAAAAAAAAAAAAAAATGGAGATCGCATGGTTGTGCGGAGTGATACATAGGGCGAAGCGGCAGCTGGAGCAATTATAAAATTGTTTATCAAGTGCATCAGATAACAGAAAGAAGCAAATGTGTGATAAGAAAAATGAGAGTATGATCGGGAGTGAAAGGAAAATGAAGGAGCGAGTGTTATACGGTAATTCACTAGTAAGAGCTGTAATAGATGAGAGTTCGATAAAAATTGTACTTACCGGGTGCAAAAATTAAGGATGTAAATGAGACTATTAGAGCGCAAAAGCAGAGGGCGAAAGAAATGATAATAGTGGCAGGAACAAATTATTTAAAAGGTGATAAATTTGCTATGAGAGAGGACCTGAAGGAATTACTAGAGGTACCAAAAGAAAAGAGTGAGAGTTAAGATAGTGAGTCTGTTGCCACTTATGACAGAGAAGAGTTGAAAAGGAGGGCCATAATTGTAAATGACCTTATGCACAGGTTATGCAGGAGGAGTGGTGTGGAGTGAGTTTGATGGGCGAAAGGACTCATACAAGATGGATGGTTTGCATCTGAATGGATTTGGTGTGCAGAGACTGGAAAAAGTGTTTCTGAATGAAGTGAAAGTGGATGTGCAGAATCAGGGAAACTAGAGCTATTGGGGGGGATATGCAGACATCAGTGAGGCAGTTGAGTGTAAGAATGTGTATAATATGTCTGAGCTAGTACGAAGGACAACAAATCAGAATGGGATAGTTAGTATAAGGCATCAAGATAGGGGTGGGACTAACAGGCTTCTGTACTTAATGCCAGGAGTATTAAGAACAAGAAGGACGAATTTTTGGCCTTGGTTGGCTCTTTCTGCTCACAGGTTATTGACATTAGTGATACATGGTTGAGAGCAGATGATATAGCTAGTGGGATAGAATGTGAAGGGTATAGTGTGTTTAGGACGGACAGAGAGATAAGAATGGGGGGGGGGGTATTGATGCTAGCTGATGAACTGCAGGATAGTGAAGAGAGCACATTTGAGGCTATTTGGTGTGAGATTGAGACTAGTGGAACAAAATATACAGTTGGGTTCTGCTATAAAACAGGTGATTGAATAGATGTGGAGATAGTATGCATAGACAAATAGATGCAATGAGTGAAAGGAGAGTAATTATTATGGGGGATTTCAACTATAGTAGCATTGATTGGAAGGAGGAGAGGACACATGGGAGGAAGGAATTGGATTTTATGCAGTTATTAAGGGATAACTACCTGAGATAGCATGTAATGGAATATACTAAAGGTTCGAGAGTGCTTGATCTAGTAATTGCATCTGAGAATTTGACTAATGAATATGACCATGTTGCCACCAATTGGTGAGAGTGATCATAAGTTTTTGACCTGGGAGGTGCCTAAATGTGTGGAATTTTCAATTCAGAAAGGTGCGTGTGGAATTACTGGGCTGATAAGTATGACAAGCTTAGGAGATTGCTTGGTTCAGTGCCATGGCATGTAAAACTGCAAGGACTGAAGGTTGATATTATATGGAAAGTGGTAAAGGAGCGTTTGAAGGAGGTAATGGCTGACTGTATACATAGAGTCCAGAGTGTAAATCAAGTAGGGGTAAATGGATGAATAACACCATTAAGCTTGAGTTGCAAAAAAAAAAAAAAGAAACAACTGTGGAGGGAATTTAAGGAGAAAGGTGAACCTGCAGGCACACAAACGGTATAAAGCACAGGCCAGAAGGGTAACGAGTGTGGTAAGAAAAGCAGAAGCGGATTATGAAAGGAAATTAGCTATGCAAGCTAAAGAGAATCCCAAACAGTTTTTTTGATATGCTGCAAGTAAAAGAAAAAATGTATACAGCAGAATGATTTTAAGGAATGCCGATGGTAGGGAGGTAACTGAATCAGTTGATATAGTGGAATTAGTGGGCCAGCACTTTGCAAGAGTATATCATCCAAGTGGTGATATTGCAGGAATGAAGGAACCAACAGTTTATACGGGAATTGAGGTGAATAGTATATTACAAAACCTTAATGTGAATGCATCTGTGGGATTGGGTGGTATACCAGCTCGAGTCTTACTTGAAGTGGCTAAAGAATTGTCAGTGCACTTGACCATTTTGTTTAATTTGAGTCTCGGGTCTGATTAGTCCCGATGAGGTGGAAAGAGGGAAAAATAGTTCCACTGCATAAAGGAGGTTCTAAGACTGCTGTTGCAAATTACTGACCGATTAGCATATCAGGAATCGTCAAGGTTTTGGAGAAAGTAGTCGAGAAAATTACAGGAATGGATAGATGAAAATGGGATACTGTATGGGGACAGCATGGTTTTGTGAAGGGTAGATCATGCCTCACTAACTTGCTCACATTTTATAACACAGTGACAGCTGAAACTGGATAAGGGTAATGTGTTTACAGTGATACTGCTGAACCTGGCTAAGGCCTTTGACAGGATACCACATGGAATTCTAATCCATAGACTGCAACATATGGGAATGGATATAGGGTTGGTGAGATGGATAGGAGGGTGGTTGATGGAGAGATATCAGAGAGTAGTTTATTTAGGGATAGAGTCCAAAAGACGACCTGTGACTATTGGTGTGCTACAGGGTTCTGTTCTTGGACCACTACTATTTAATATGTTCATTAACCAATACTATTTAATATGTTCATGGAAAGAATCTGAGAGGAACTGTTCACTTGTTTGCTGATGATGCAAAGTTGGGTAGAGCAATAGTGAATGCACATGATGTCAGAATTTTGCAGGATGATTTGGATAGATTGGAGGACTGGTCTAAGGAGAATGGATGTCAATTTAATATGGCAAAGTGTAAGGTTATGCATTTTGGGGTGAAAAGATTAACAGCAGTATACCACATTAGTGGAACTGTACTCCAGGAGATTGACGAGGCCAGGTATTTGGGAGTGTTGGTGGATAGGGAGTTGAAGTTTGGGGGGGGGCACATTGCAGAAGTGGGTAAATCAGCTCATCAAATCACTTGGTTACTGAAGAACACTTTGACGAGCAGAGACAAGCAAGTTATTGTTCCTCTGTATCGAGCCTTGATAAGACCCCCATCTTGACTACTGTGCCCAGATCTGGGTGCCAGGGTTTCTTCTTAATGGGGAGGAGGTGGAGAGGACCCAGAGGCTAGTGACCAAGATGATTGCAGGTCTATGGAACGAACTTTATGAGAACAGGTTGAAGATTTGTGGGTTGCAGGAATTGATTAATAGGCAGAAGAGGAGTGATATGATTGAGACATTCAAATTACTGAAGGGTTTCTATAAGATTAATTCAGAGGATATTTTTGACAACAGGTCTGGTGGTGGGAGGACTAGGGGCCATCCATGGAAACTGGGCAAGAGTGTGGTTAGCAAGGGTGTTAGAACTTGGTTTTTTACTTGGAGAGTGGTGAATGAGTGGAATAAATTTCCAGAGTCTGTTGTGGGTGCAATGACACTGTGAATAAGTTCAAGGCAAAAGTATGATAGTGTTAAATCATTGCTCTTTGTACTTTTCTATATTTTATTTCTATTATGTTTGCTTACTATACTATAATTAACTCTCTTCTAATTCTCGATTATCTCTAACACTCGATTCAATTTTTGCATCTATCACTCTATATTCTTCTCAATCTATAATTTGGGCTGTTTCTTAGACCAGTCACGTGTATTCTTTAAATATTGGAGGCTTTATCTTAGTTAGGAACAAAACCCTTAATTTTATTATCTGAGACTGTCTCCTGATCAAATATTGGCACATTTATTTTTTAAAGCTGTGCCAGCCAATATCCTAGGATAGATGACTCTTATCCAAGCAGACCTCAGAATAATATACAGTGCTGAAAGTTTTAGCACTTATACTCGTATATTATCTAATTCAATTCACCTATATCAATCTTAGTATGCAGTCGTGGCTCATAAATCTCTACTATACTTCTATATCCCTCCCACTTAGGTTCAGGTTTATGAGTGGTAATTTGAATTCATATCTCAGGCCAATATAAGGTATAAAATACAAAACATGTTTATTGGGGTCTAAAATTTTTATACAAGGAATGCACCAAACACATGGTTGTTTCAATTTCATTCTAAGTAAAAGAATTAGATAACACAGCTAAATACCCTTGAACATGAATAATAACTTGCTCTACTGTATTGCTCATCAAAATACAAAATTTCTAGTTTATAATTTTATCCCCTCAATCATTTCTAAATTACTTAATATTTCTCACATTTATCATTGTTATATCACATACAATCTCCTTCTCGGACATTTCTTTCCAGTTGGGACAGGTCACTGGCAAATATGGTAATCTTAAAAGTTCACTATCAAATGTCCACACTCTAAATTACATAGTGTCCACTCATTTCTTTAACTGGAAAATAAAATAAATTCTCTACTTTACCATTCCCTGGAATGATTATCTGGTTTATTCACTGCTTTGTCTAGACATTTCAATCCTTCCGCTGGCTATCACCCACGTCACTTATGATGGTCTTGCGATATGGCCTTTCCGAACGACTTGGCAATATGCTGCCCTGGTCTCGTTCCGTTGCCGCTCCTTGGTCTTGCTCAGCTACTCTGTTATGAAGAGATAGCTAGCCGGGACTCTGGAACTACAGGTGACAATTCATAACTTCTACGAATGGTCCGGAATCACTCAGGAGGTGGGGGGGGGCAACATCCAAGAAACAGAAACAAAAAAAAAAGCTCTTTAGAGAGGGGGCAAACCTCTTTTATATCCCATTTTTGGCTTCACAAAGAGGGCCCTTTCTATGGCATGTTCCATGACAGCTGTTGATGTTTTTTGGTTGCAGCTCTCATCTGCTACCAAATTTATGCACAGATGTTCTCCTGTGGGGGTTACCTGAAGAAAAAGATGTATGTGAACAAGCCCCAGACAATTCAACAGCTGAAGGAGACCATTAAAATCAAATTTAGGTCAAACTCAAATTCTAAATTTAGAATTTTTTTTTTTTTACTTTATGGATAAAGAATAATTTTAAATATAATGAACTGTTACCCCCTCCCCACCAAAAAAAAAAAAAAAAACGAACTTCGAATTAATTATATTGTCTCCTCCCTGACTGATGTTTATCGCTCTTTGTAATCACAAGTTTCCAGCAAAGCAGGCAAACTGGCCATTATTAACACACAATAATGTTGGACTCATAACATGATTCACTTTGACCATAAATCCAAATAAACCAAATCTCGTAAGTGCAGGTGACCAATTATCACATTGACTGATTACTGAAGTTTCAGGTTGATTTTGATCTTAAGCATAGAGACTGCACATATTTAGTTTATTATGAAGATTTCACAGAGTAGGGAATGTTCTACTAGGTACAAACATAGGAACAAATGGTGACATGCAATAAAAATGGATACAAACTTAGGGATTTTTCTACATATAATAACTTAAAAATTACTCTCACTTTTTTCAAGAATAAAGATTGCCATAAATTCACTTGGGAATCAAGAAAACGAAAAAGTATATTAGACTATATCATAGCTAATAAAAAAAACAGCTAATATGATACAAGATAGCTAGGTATTAAGAAGTGCAGAAATGGAATCTGATCATTATCTTCTACAAGAAAAATTAAGAATACCCCCAAGATGATTTAAAATTAACAAAATCATTGCTAAGAGAAATCTCCAATAATCTTTTAGTTCAATTCTTGGATGAGAAAAGTATTAACTCCTTTATTTGTAAAGAATAAATACAAAACTAAAGGAAATAAAAAAAAATGATGATATAGAGATAGAATGGAATAATTTTTTTTAAAAATGTATTAATAAATGCAACAACAGAATGCCTTGGAACAAAAAGTAAATGGAAGAGGAGAAAGGGAATAAGGAACTGGGATGAAAATATTGAAACAGTAATCAAAGATAAGAAAGAAGTATATAAACAAAATCACTAGAACCAAGAATTAATACAAACGAGCAATATTAAAAAAAGGCATGTCGAAAAAAGAATAGAGAAACATTGAAAAAATTGGAAAGAGATCTTATAGTGAAGAGACCAAATAAATATAAAATTCTAAGGAATATGAATAAGGAGGTAAAAGACAAAGTGAAACTTGAAATAAGAAGAAAACCTGGCTTATGGCAACATAGTAACGAATCTAAATCTGGCATAATGCTTACTACTAACTATACAGTGGAAGAAATAACATTACAAGAAATCCAACAAGCAATGCAGCAAAGCAAATCAGGAAAATCCCCTGGAAAAGATGAAATAAATATAGAACTTATAAAATATGTAAGCATCCTATTCATCAAATGGAAAGGAATTATCATCCCAATATATTAAACAAGCGATAAGTGCAACTGTGAAATTGACAGAGGAATAAGTTTTCTAAATACTAGTCATAAATTATATGCATGAATTTTAACTTCAAAACTTAAATCATATGTAGAAGATACATTTTGCAAAGAACAAAATGGCTTTTGAAAATGATGATTGTGCATTGACCCAGCTTTTACATTAAAAAATCTTAATGGAAAAACATTACAAATACAACATAGAAACATACATGGGATTTGTAGATACCAGAAAGCCTTTGAAAAAGGAACAAACTGTGGACCATACTCAAGAATCTAAACATTCCACATCAGCTGCTTGCTGCAATAGTTAACATGTATCAGAACAACCAAATAGTTGTAAGAATCAATAATATATATATACATGAATTAGTAAGTCCGTGCGGTTAGCCTAGTGGCTATGCGCTTCGCAACCATATGGCTGGGGAAGGAGTGTCCTAGGTTCGATTCCCGTCGGTGACGTGAGGAGCTGAAGGATCTTCCTCAGCCATAGCCAAGTTAGCCAGTCTTGGGCGTGGACAGCAGGGTTTTTTCCCCAGTTTATTCTGGGGTTTTTCATCCCGCAATACAGGCAAACTGGCCTTGAGAACTCAACACTACAGGCCATAGGATACACCGGGGCATAAGGCTGACCACCTTATCCTGTAAACGGAGTGAGGTCCGATGATCAATGGACCCTCGACACCGCAAGGTAAAAGAGGGTATAAGGAAGATGAGATGAGATGAATTAGTAAAGAAATTGAAGGAAAATATAAAATGCATTTAAACTGGATCGTGGAACTATACTTGATATCCTTCTGTTTGCAGATGACCAGAATAATCATAGCAAGAAGTGAAGATGAACTCCAAAAATTAATATATATACGCCTTAAACATAAGCGCAAAAAATTTGGCATGCAAATATTAACAGACCAAAATCATGGCTTCTAAGAAAATTTCCAGTCAGAAGTAAAATCATGACTGAAAATAAAATTTTAGACCGAATTAACTGCTTCAAATACCTTAAATGTGCTGTATCATATACAAAAGAAGCTGACATTGACATCAAGACATCAGCAGTACAGTAGTTTAAACAATATTAGGAATAACATACAGTTAGAGCGCATGATTACAATGGAATCTCTATGCGTGCAGTAACGTGTTATAGAAGTAAATTAAATATAACTGAAAAAAAATAAAATAAAATACAGCCATACTAAATGGATATAATCTTAAAACAACTCAAAAAATCATCAGTCACCTTCCCACACATCAACCCAGACAAGTCCATAGGATTCCCATACTTTACGTCAAAGGCATCTCTGAACGTCTTTCAAAAATTATGAAGAAATACAATTTTGCCACTACTTACAAACCTATCAACCAAATCTATAACTTGTTACCTTCTCCTAAGGACAAACTCTCACCTTTGATGTTACCTGACGTTTATGATATCCCGTGCTCCTGATTATTGTCTTACTTTGATCAGACAGGTAGGTCTGTTCAGAAACGCATCTCGGAACATCAAGACCACATTCGTCTTTTCAAACTGCAGAAATCTGGTCTCTCCCAACACAGAGTTAAAAATCCAAACCATAGGATCCATTGGGAGAAGTCAAAACTTTTACACAGATCTTTATATAAATATGAACGTTTATATAAAGAAAGTGCTGAAGCCCTACTACACAGACCAAATTTAAACTGCAAGATGTTCTTATTATTCCTAAAGTATGGAAAATTGTAGTTATATTTAATTTACTTCTATAACACGTTACTGCACGCATATTGAGATTCCATTGTAACCATGTGCCCTAACTGTATGTTATTCCTAGTATTGTTTGAACTACTGTACTGATGATGTCCCAAGATACTTGGGATGAAATATTTATGAATTAAATAGTCATTACTGTGGTTAGTACGTGTGTTTTTTAGTGATGAATTCACCACAGGTTTCATTATATAAAAATTGACATCAAGATTTCAAATTTTCTAACAATAACGGAAATGATCAGTAATATTTTCAAACCTAACCAAGTTCAAAAGCATATACGAATATGAGTTTATAAAGTTTTGGCAAGACCTCTACTGTACGAAAGTGAATTATGGACCATAAAAATTGCAGAAGAAAAAGAATAGAAACAAATGAAATTCCTGCGAAGGACAGCAGGCTATATCTCTGGGACAAAAGAAGCACAGAAATAGGTAAAGAAAACACATTCAGTTTTATTTCCCTTTTTATATATGGATACTATGAGAGCTCTACTCCAATCATCTGGAATTCGTCCCTCTGTCCAGGCCTTCTGAACTATGCAGTGCAGCCACTGTAAGACTTTTATACCTCCATACTTGAGTATTTCTATTCGAATATCATCTATTTCAGCTGTCTTTTCACATTTCAGGCTTTTGATGGCTTTTCTACTTCAAATATGGATATGTATTCCTAATTGCATGCCTTGTCAGTGTTTTTTACCACTGTGTTGTCACTGATTGTTTCATTTAGCAATTTTTCGAAGTAATTATTCCATACTTCAAGAATATCTTTTTCTCCAGTTTTCATGTCACCTTTATCATCTCTAATTCCTTTTATAGCACTCTTTCCTCTATTCTTAAGCTTCTTCAACAACCTCCAGAATATGTTGCCACCTTCTTGATATTTATTTTCTATGTTCTTACCAAAGTCTTCCCATGACTTTTGTTTAGCTAGTTTTACAGTGTTTAGCTTTCTCACATTTGTCTCTATATTCTCTAAGAGCAGAAGTTGACTTATTTGCTAGGAACTTTTGGTATGCTTTCTTCTTTTCCTTCACTGCCTCTTTAACTTCCTGAGTCCACCATGGAGTTCTGATTTTTCTGTTATTGCAGACAACCTCACCACATGCCTCTCTGGCTGAATCAATGTTTTCTTCAGGATTTGCCACTGAATCTCCATTATGGGTTTAGTTCCTCTTCTTAAACTCTTCCATTTTTTCTTGAATAATATTTGTGTATTTCAGTCTACAGTTCACATCTGAGAGGTGCTCAACTTTTATTTGCTTTTAAAATTTCTTACATGTTCTTCTTTTCGATATGAAAGTCAATTTTATCCTGCTCAAGACTAAATGGTAATCACTTCCAATTTCAAATCCTCTATACACTCAAGTTTCCTCACCAGAAAGAAAACATCACTATTAACAATAACATAGTCAATGAGACTTTCCTTATTCCTTGCTTCTCTCCATGTGAATTTGTCCACATTTTTATGTTGGAACATTGTGTTATTAATAATCAGTCCATGTCTTGAGCAGAAATCCAACAGGTATTTGCCATTATTATTAGCTTTGCTCTTTTCCCCAAATGTTTTTGTATGTCTTGACAATCATTTCCTACTCTGCTATTTAGATCCCCAACAAGTCTAATTTTTCATTGTGTCAGTTACTTTCTCTAAAGCCTCAAAAAAAATTCCTCTACTTCTACCTTAGTAGAACCTTCTGTGGGACCATAGGCACAAATAAGTCTCATTGTCCAGTTCCCCATTATGATATTTGCCCATATCACTCTACTTGAGACTGCCTGCCATTCAAGGAGATTAGCCTCATATTTAGTGTTGAATACTATTGATTGTCATTGCCTGAATATAATATTTTGTATTTTTGCTCAGAAAGATCTCGCCAGTTTTTATCTTTTTTTGTTTCAGTCACCCATATTATGTCGATCTCGTACTTATCCAATTCCTTAGCTTAAAAATTAAGCTAGCTCCATTTCTTTGAGATTCAGGCTTTTTATGTTGATAATACCGATCTTGAACTCTGGTAATAATGAGTTGGGGTGTGTTTTAGGATTTGTTCCAGTAGCTGACTTTTTGCTGTTCACCCCGGTTCCCTGGAAAAAACAATGGGGCCTTGTTTAACCAGGCGATGCCCCAGCTGACATGAACCTCTGTCATGTTGTACCATAATTTTATATTATGGTTTAAGCCAATAAGAATACAATTTGGTCACTTAAAACCCAATTTGCCAGCCCATCCTCGTTCGTTCAGTATCCAGGTAAATACCCAACAGGGTGCACCACGAGAATGTGAGGATTGGACATTAGGTCAGAAGCCCTTGTCAGTTCTCTGCATTCCTTTAAAGGCTATGTGGAGGTCTCCTCTCAGTTATACAGCTTTGATCCTTAAGTACCCCAAAGAAATTATATTCTTGTTTAATCCTTTATCCAAATGTATTCAAAGTTTGTGTGTGAAGTATCTTCACATCCTCTATATACAAGTTGCCTAGTCTTGGACATACTTCACATGCAACTTTTTTTTGCTTACGCATGGGTAAACGATTAAACAAGAGTCAAGAATATAATTTCTTGACAACTATAATTTACTTTGTAACTAAGTGAAAAACATTCTAAAACTATATGGTTCAGAATATTTTAATAACTTATTTAATTTATTTTAATACTTTTGCATTTATCAATGCAAAATTGATAATTTTAGTTACCAATAGGTTAGTTTCCACTGATCAGCGGAAGCTAACCAAGCTGATACCAAAGGCAAAAGTTTTTTAATCCTTGTATTTTAACATCTACATTAAAAAAACTTGCTTTTGATATCCTTCGTGGTTTAGCTTTCACCGATGAGACCTAAATAAAGGCCAAAACCAGTCTGGGTAACGACCCTTCCCATAATGCAAATCAGTATACACATCCAAAAGGAAGTGTGCCTTGTGGATGTGTAGTCAACAGCCTCTATTTGCATGTAGTCTAGTTGTGATGATGCTCACATGCAAACTTTGCTTACACTTGGGTAAAGTTAAACAATAATATAATTTCTTGGTAAATTAAAATTTATGTAATAATTCTCAAAATCTATACAAATATTGCAGTACAAACGGGTCACTGATAAGTTAGCAAATGCTTTACTTATCAAGTGACCAGGCAGCAAAGATGATCATTTTATAGTATGAACTAGAGAATGTGTAACCAGATATTATTGTACATGCTAAAGTTAAATGTGTACTCCATATCTTAAAATGTATATTTCTTAACATATATTCAAGACTATGATGAATTTGTATTGCCACTTTTGGAGGCAAAGCAACCCTGTTATTTGTTCTATCGTCTTGATGATCAAAGTAAATCTGGTCAGGAATGGATCTTTATTACTTGGTCACCAGATAATTCTCCAGTAAGATCAAATCCATTAGGTGTTTTATATCCATTTTTAAAACTAATTTGTTTTTTAAGCTTTATAATAAAATTTAGAATAATTATATTAGTTTACTGTATGAGATATTTCAGACTTCAGAATTTGAAATAGCAAAAATTTTGTTTTTTGCTATTCCAAAATTGATAATTGGTATCGAGGAATTTGGAGGAAGAGATAATGTCCACTTGACATGAACTGTACTATGGCATCCTTTCTTTTAGGCTTGCACGGTGATCCGAATGCATTTTTGGAAATTATGGAGACAACTACCGTGTTTGAATAAAAACTTTAGTTTACTATTACTAAAATTTTACAATTCGACGTTTCGACCTTTATGTCAAGGTCATCTTCTGGAGCATACAAATATACACAAGAAACAAGCTATACTACAATCATACTGGTTTGTTAAAGACACTGACTAACCGCTACCACAATTGTTGGCCTGACTTCTGGTGAGAAAAAAAATATATATATATATACATCAACGCTAGAGTCCTATTATTTGTGTTGTCTATTATATACATATACTAACATCATTCCAGCCATTTGGAGTGGAATGGTTTCTAATACTAGCGGATTGGCTAGAGTCCTGACTTATATTGAATCTTTCATATTAGGTTGGCTGAATGTGTGCCATCCAGATCCTTGGAATTTTCATACCATCTTTATTGTTGATATTTGGGTGGTTTATCAGGATTTTGCAGGATTCTTTAAATTTTCTTTCGTACCATGTTTTTGTGCGGTGTAAGGAGCAGGTGCTTTTCCAGTTGATTTGGTGTAAGGTGTTAAGTGCATGGTCTGAGAGGCCTGCTTCACCATAATGGTTATATTTAATGTGTCTAATGTGTTCTTTCTTGCGTTAGACACATTAAATATAACCATTATGGTGAAGCAGGCCTCTCAGACCATGCACTTAACACCTTACACCAAATCAACTGGAAAAGCACGGACAATCCCTATACGCAAGAAAGAACACATTAGACACATTAAATATAACCATTATGGTGAAGCAGGCCTCTCAGACCATGCACTTAACACCTTACACCAAATCAACTGGAAAAGCACCTACTCCTTACACCGCACAAAAACATGGTACGAAAGAAAATTTAAAGAATCCTGTGAAATCCTGATAAACCACCCAAATATCAACAACAAAGATGGTATGAAAATTCCAAGGATATGGATGGCACACATTCAGCCAACCTAATATGAAAGATTCAACATAAGTCAGGACTCTAGCCAATCCGCTAGTATTAGAAACCATTCCACTCCAACTGGCTGGAATGATGTTAATATATGTATATAATAGACAACACAAATAATGGGACTCTAGCGTTGATGTATTTTTTTTTTCTCACCAGAGGTCAGGCCAACAATTGTGGTAGCGGTTAGTCAGTGTCTTTAACGAACCAGTATGATTGTAGTATAGCTTGTTTCTTGTGTATATTTGTATGCTCCAGAAGATGACCTTGACATAAAGGTCAAAACGTCGAATTGTAAAATCTTAGTAATAGTAAACTAAAGTTTTTATTCAAACACGGTAGTTGTCTCCATAATTTCCAAAAATGTACTATGGCATATTTTCTAGTATTTGCATATTCTAGATTTCTACATTTCATATGAAGAGATGTAAAACCATATTTTATCAAGCTGTAGTAATGAGATAACTGTTTGCGAATTTTGGTAAGTGCATATACTCTTAATGTACTAATTTTTTTTTAATTGAATCCTACCCACAAAATGCTGTTAGCGTATGCTACATTAGTATAAGTGCTGTGAAAGGCTAGATAAACAGATTGCCTCAGAGTTGCAATAAGCACTTTACTTGATTTAAACATTCACAACAGTAAAACTATGGCCAGAAAAAAGTAGCAGCTCTGTATTCCTAATATTTAAGAAAGCCATAACTAAATCTAAAATATTGTTACTATGCTGTCTAAAATGCCTAGGTACATGTTCAGTGAATTCAGGTGGGGGGGGGGGGAACTGGAACTATCCTCACCATTCCCAGTAAATACTCAGCACTTAGGTAATGACATTCAGTTGAATAACTGGCTTCTTGAAATTTTCTCTTTCATCCTGTTTCACTAGAATTTGTCAGTCTAGAACTTGGACAATATAGGATAAATTATCCTATATTTAGTCCATCCTTAAGAAAAAACAAAAAAAGAATCTTTATCATTGAATCAATTCCATCTACACAAACATTAATATGATGGTAAAGATTGGTATTCTTAGGAGTGTAGTGATCAACCATGATAAAAGTTTAATGGACCTAAGTACCATAGAACCAATTCTATTTTAACTTGCACTTGTTGAAAGGCTACACTAAAGACCAACCACTTCCCCTAGACCTACCTGGTGTATACCAGGTCCCTTGCAGCTGTAAATTGTCCTACTTTGGCCAAATAGGCAAGACAGCAAATATCAGAATCTCGGAACACAAGGACTACATCTGATTTCACCAGTACAGCCACTCTGGGCTTGCAGACCATGCTCTGGATACCCACCACAGAATAAGGTGGAAGAAAGCCATAGTAATACACTGCAGCAAGTTCAAATATGAAAGACTATTCATGGAATCAGCCTCAGCCCTTAGGAACATGCCAAACCTCAACAAATTTGGGTGCATAAGACTGCTCCAAATTTGGGAAACATATATCAGAAGAACTTCAGCCCAAAGGCCAATAACTATAGCCTGCCAGAGGACACCATCAGGACTTTAGGAAAACAGTAGCTTCCTCGCTTCGTTTCTCATTTGCTGTTATGTAGCACTTGCGTGCACCTGTTCTTTATTTTAAGTTCCCAAGAAGATGGCAACGTGATGTTGCCGCAATATCGGAAAGTATTTATTAAATTTGTTTTTAATTTATATTTCTAGCGTACGCTGTCAATTCCTTAATTATTAGTTATGTTTAACTTACACTATTGCAAACAATGAACTGGGGTGGGTCTAGGGATTGGAAATTGAGAAAGAAGAAATCTATTGGCATTTTTCTTGAGCTGAGGCTGTAGTTGTTAGGAAACACGTAGAGGAAGACCAACAGAAGTAGATGGAATAAATGAGGACAAGAAGCTGGTTCTGTGTGTTTGCAGTTCTGTTGAAAAGAGATGTTGGTTAGCTACTGCTCTTGTTTTAACAGGCCCAACAGAAAGTGGAGGAATGATAGTTGCTAGTTCAGTAGAGCAGCGACAATGGAAGTACCTGTAGGGGGAAAAAATAAAGCTGAAACAATGCATTGAGATAGAAGCTGAAGTTGAGTCTCTGGGATCATCTATAATCCAAATTGTTCTACAGACAGCATCAAGAATTTTTATGGTGGGGGAGGGGGTAGGTGTATCACCTCAAACATGTAATCAGTATTCAAGGAGGGGCAGATTTGGGATTTGCATAGTAGTAGCTGCATGGGTGAAAAATAGCATCCAGGGCAGAAAAGATATCCTATTTTTAAGAGGATAAGGAAACTTGATTTGTCATTCTCGTAGATAGGCTTATACGTTGGTTATGCATTTCTAAATAACTTAGGGAATGGAAACAACGTAGATCCGAATATAAATTAAATAATACTTTAATAGATATTTTGGTGTGTGTGTATGGGGGGTGGGGGGGATATGTGTGGTGGTTTGTGTTTTACAGAGAGTAAGAGAAGATGAGCTGAGATTTATTGTATGAGAAAAAAGGCAAGACTGCATTTTGGTGGCATTGAAGATGACCAGGCTATCCTCACTTCTGAACTATATATGGAGATCAGTGTTTAAAGCATTGTTGTAGATTTTGAAACTTGTGATATCTGAGCACTGCACGGTTTGTCAAGTCACTAGGTGGGTGGAGTATACTATCCTCAGCAAAGCCGTGGATGCAATTAACTGTGTTGACTGAGAGGTCATTTATGTATAAGTGAAAAGGGTAAGTGATAAAATGAAACCTTAGGGCACTCCTGCATTCATTACAAATCTTGAAGAGGATGCCATTAACCATGACATGCAAAGATAAAGCTGACTACTCAATTACAGCAGGTGTGGGTAGACCATAGGAAGGCATTTTGCTTAGCAAGCCTTGATACCAGACATGATCAAAAGCTCTGGAAATGTCAAGAATGGCAGAGAAACATGCTGAATCATTCCATGTTATGGCCATCAGTTATGCCATGGAAATGTGGGCTTAGCTCAGTTAAAGGTGGCTATTGATAACGCTCATTAATTCGAGGGGGATTAAAGTGATGTTGGTAGTGTGACAGTAGACTTTAGGATGAGTTGTATAGATGCTTCTTCTCATACAACATGGGATAAATGCCAGCTAAGTATAGCATAATGTAGGGATATAAGGTGTTAGCTCTGGAGCACCATATTTCAGTGCAGTTGGAGAGATGTCATTAAGACCAGAGACTTTGATTTTGAGAGTTTATTTTTCACTTGGTTAGACTATAATAAGTTTAGTTGAATCCTTTATCCAAGTGTGAGCAAACAAAGTTTACGTCTGAAAGTATCTTTAGGACTGGGATAAGGTAGTGCAACACCAAAAATGAACTCTCAACATCTTTCTCTGAATCTGGAGTAATTTAATAATAAGGTTGCACACCCTTTGGCAACTCATAGGTTAGGATGACCTCTCATTGCTTCTGCCTTTGTATCTCCACTACTGGGCCTGGCTCCCACTGACGAGACCTCAATAAAGGTCGAAACCGATATGGTAGTGGCCCTTGCCTTAATGCATAGCATTACACATATCTGCAAGGAGATGTTCTTTGCATTATGAGAGATACTGAGATAGGAGTGATGAGAGCTTTCTCCACCTTTGCAACGAGTTGCCTGGTGTTGCACTACCTTACCCCAGTCCTGAAGATACTTTCAGGCTCAAACTTTGTTTGCTCACACTTGGTTAAAGGATTAAACTAAACTTATTACCAGAGACTTTATTTAGTATCTTCTGTCTTTTTTGTTGAAAAACCACAGGAGACATACGAAGGTGGTTTCATAAGTTTCTGGGCCTGACTAACTTTTAGAAGTGATAGAAAGAAAACAACAGTGCACTTTTCAATGTAATCTCCCTTCAACACACTTTCACATCTTTGAATTAACATTTCTATGCTCTTGAAAAAATATTTTACTTTTGGCTGCAAAATGGCCTAAAACTGCATATTTCATCTTGTTGTCATTGCAAATTTTCTTCCTTGAAGGTCTTTCTTCAGTTTCGAGAAGAGGTAGTAGTAGTAGTAGTAGTCACTAAGTGTTAGATCTGGGCTGTAGGGTGGATGTTCAATCTCCTGGAAGCTGCAGTCCTTCATTACAGCCTTCACAACAATTGCTGTATGGACTGGAGCATTGTCGTGAACACCATAACTCAGCATTCCTCATCTCTTCTCCTTTATGACATTGTGCAGGAGTCAAGCATATTATTCTGCATTCTCAGTGGTATTCCTTTCTTTGAAGTCAGTCATTCTCTTGATTGACTTTCCTTGAAGTCAATCAAGAGAATTCCCCAACAATCTCGAGAGATTGTTCCCATGATCTTCTTGGTGGACTGCATGACCTTGGCTTTTCTTGGCAGTGCTTTGCCTAGTTTGCGCCACTCCATGGATTCCCTTTTGAAAAGAAGATCATAAAGGACCATGGTTTCCAGCACTTCTCTCTGATTCTCTTGGCAAAGCTCTAAAAACTTGCAGGAACAGGTCACATGATGCTCCTTCTGAATTGAAGAGAGACGTCAGGGCACCCACCTTGCACTGACCTTTGTCATGTGAAGCTTCTCGTGAATGATGCAAAAGACAGTTGTTATAGAAAGCCCCAACCTTGCTGAGGTTTCCTTGAGCTTCAGCTGTCTTTCATTGAGCAGTTTCTCTTCAACAAGAGACATTTTCCTTGGTCATCACTTCCACAGCCTGACCATCACGAGGATCATCTTCGATGCTCTCTCTCTCTTCCTTCCTAGGCAAAACAGTTTAGCCCATTCCTTCATGGTGGAATATGAAGGAGAAGTTTCCCCATAAACACAATCCAATCACTGTTTGGTAGCACTTGGAGAAAGCTCTTCTTTGGTGAAAAACTTGATCACAGCGTGGTACTCAGTCAATTTTTAACATTACAGCCACTTAGCATGCCACATGTTAGTCAAGCAAGTGCCTCCAACTGAATGACACAGAGTTGAAACTGGTACACTAAGTTCCGCATAGATAGTGCTATCTGTCAGGCCAGAAACTTTGTGAACCTACCTCATATGGTGCTAAGTATCTGGTATGTCAGAAGATGTGTGTTGATCATCTGTGCAAGAGTTGGTGTGGTTCAGCATATGCTGGCATGAAGCTTTAGTTCTTGTTGCAAACCATCTATAGTAATCTGAGTTTTTTCTTCAGCTGCTATGAAACATTATCTGTTGAAGGGAGAATTTTGAGAAGAAGGAGAAATTGAAGACCTTCAAAATAAAGTGCCTGAGGGAATGGTCCTAACAGACTTGATAAAGCTTGGTGTGTGTTAGAAACCACATTTACTAAACTTAATGTAATTACCTAAGTGCTGAGTATTTATGGGGAATGGGAAGATGGTCCTTTTTTTTTGGACTGAATTCACTGCAGCAAATGCCATGACAAGCTTTCTTTAATCTTTATGGGTTTGCTGTATTTCAATACATATGCAATACGGGAAGCATTTTCTTTAGGACCATATATGACATTAATTTCCATATTATTTCTCTGTCAGTGGTGTTAAAAGCTTTTCAAACTCAACAAAGTTGATATAAAGATTTCACTGCCATTCTGTTGGCTGTTCTATGATTCTTAGTGTTGCTATTTGATCTCTATACATGACCTGTTGGCTCTAAATCCTACTTATGTTTCTCTTTTGATCTACTTCCTCTTTTATTCTTTCTAATATTGTTCTTCTTAGTATTTTACTCATTATTTTTAATAACGATATTCCTTTCCAATTATTGCAATCTGTTAATCCATTACTCATATACTATCCATATTTGGTTAAACCGAGACCTCTGACAATTACTGTTTCCCAAATTTTGGGAAGTTTTATGCATCTATATTTGTTTAAATTAGGTTGATTTCTGAGTGCCACCGCAGATTCAAAAAAATCTCTAGAATTTGTCACTCATTGTTTTTTGCAGTATATCAAAAAAATTCATATTTTTCTGTTTCATCTGCATTATTAGTTAGTGCATATATGTTTATAATTGTCACTTGATAGAATCTTGAGTTATATCTTGCTGTCATGCATCTTTCTATAATTGGTTCCCATTCTGTCATTACAGCTGCTGCTTTGTTGGGCATCATTATGCCACTCCTTTTGCATATGCACTATCCTCATCTTTGTTTCATGACTTTAATTTGTAATGGGTGATTTAAGTGGGAGTGGATGCACCTTAGTACTGCAGATAACATAAATTCTTATAAATATTATGATATATGAAATAATTTTTGTTTGCTATAGAGAAAAAACTTAGTGCAGTAATAAACATTTATTCCATAAAATACTTTTATTTCTAAATGTAATTTTTAACTGATTTTTGAAGAAAAAAATTCACCATAAGCTAAAAATAATTAACAAAAATTAACAAAGGCATTGATTTTGATGACATTGCTTTTCCAATGTATATATATATATTATAATTAATTTTACTCAGTGGGAAATATTATTAAAAAGTTTTAATGACTGATACTGAGAGATAAAGAGATGACATGGTATATTTGAAAAGATACTACTAGTTTACAAGATGTTGAATTGATCAACATCTTCAGGTATCACAATCAAAGAAATATATAAAAAAATTACAGAGACTTAAAATTGCATTAACAGAACAAGTACAAAAGACAGCGTGTTTGAAAACAAAATGAGAGCTTGAGTTCCAAATAAAGGTGGACTACGCGCTGTCATGAGTGCGCCAATACTGAACAGAGGCAACGTGTGCATCAGAGAGATTGAAACTTAGGCTGTTGTTGATATGTGAAGAATCTAGAGAAATTTCTGTAGATTCGACAATCTTTCTCTCGAGCTCATCATAGCACACATGGATGTTAGAGGTTTGAGTTCAGTTCACAATGTGTTGGCAGCCTTCTTCTGAGTTAACTGAAAAGAGAATGTGGCTAGAGAGAGCACTAGCTCTAGTCCTGTTGTAGGAGATATCTCTACAGTGTTCTTCCAAACGTAGAAGGATAGATTTAACAGTCTGGCCATAGTATGGCTTTCCACAATCACATAAAATCTTGTACACTCCTGGAAACTGAGTTGGAAGATGTTTCTCTTTAGGTTTACTAAATACACACACACACACACACACACACACACACACACACACACACACACACACACACACACACACACACACACACACACACACACACGAGGGTGGTCTGAAAAGTTCCCAGCCTCGCCCATAGATGGCAACATTATTAGAAAGAAAAGCATGTAAGAAACTTTTAAAAAGAATCATGGTTGATCAGCTTTCAAAGGTGAACTTTACTCAAAAATCAAACTATTATTCAAGAAAAAAATAAGCATTTGAAAACTTACTTGGTTGACAGACCAAAGAAAACACTGATTCAGTCAGAGAAGCACAGTTTTTTCCTCTAACTTCCAGTCCACCATGGAATCAGAATTCCATGGTGGATTGGAAGTTAGAGGCAGTCATTGAAAAGAAGAAAGCATGTCAAATGATTCTAACAAATAGGGCAGCATGTACTCTGAGAGAATACAGAGAAAACTGTAAAAATGCAAAGCAGTGTTTAAAAGTAGCCAAACAGAATTCATGGAAAGACTTTGGTAAGAATATGGAAAATATCAGGAAAATATCAAAATGTCTTGGAGATGCAGCAATCCCTCGATTAGTGCACCTAATGTGTTCTTTAAAACAGGTACATTAATCGAAAATGCACTAATCGAATATAATAACCTTTGGGGAAATGTATAATTCGTTCCTCAGATTTCTTTTTTGACCCTTAATTTTTTTTATAAAAGAATTAGGGTATGTCTCTGGGCCTAGTTAAAGGAAAACCATGAAGCTGAAAGACAATAAAACATTCAGAATATAAATTTATTATTCTGCTTCTTAATAAAGAATTGAGCTAACATAGTTTGGTGGGCATTCTGTTTTTACTTTTTTCATACAACTAATGGTATGGCCCTATTTGCCTCTTCTGCAAATTTTACTGGTTCTCTATTCACTGGGGTCAGTTTCTAAGCATTACTGCTTAAAAACTTTGATTGTACGAAAACTATTTTCAAATTGTTTCTGTGAAACCTCTTTGGGCTTGTCAATAATTAAATTTTCTTCATATTCTTCAGGATCTTCCCCCTGCGTATCTAAATTTAACAGGTCGGAATCACTCGGCTTCTCAGAATGAGATTTAATTAACTTAGATTCATTTGAAAAGCTTCTAAAATCATTTCCACCATGCAGAAGAACGTGCTTCCAAATGGCTCGCATATTGCTAGCAGTAATTTCGACTTTGCAACTTTATAAACAGGCTGAGATTTCTCTTATTTGGCTAGAAAAAAAGTCTTGGAAGGCATTTGCTTCCAAAAAAAGGCCAGTTTCATCGACATTAAATATTTGTTGATCACAATAGTCCCCTTTCTTACACAGTTTTCTTCAAAATCTCTGGATATCTCCTTATCTGCACTTGCAGCTTCACTTGTGATTAGAACATTGCTGAAACGCTCAAATCATCCAGTACTAGCGTGGAATTCTTTTCCATCATTGATAGCTCTTTCTTTCAAGGTTGCAAAGATTTAGTGCTTTTGATTTAATAAGGCCAGTGTTTAGCAGGATCTGTTTTTGGTTACAATCTTCGATCCATGTAAAAAGAAGTCTTTCTAATTCAATCATTATAATACTTTTTCAAGTGCATTGCATGATGAACTTGAAGCAGCCTTACCTTTCTCTTTGTATTCAGCAGTTGATTCCATTTTTGTATTCTTGTCCTATCTTTGCTCTGGACTCACCTTGTTCATTTTTCTTTATTATTTCAAGTTTTTCTTCCAATGAGATTACTTTTTGAAATGCTTCAGATATAGAGGTATAAAAAAAAAAATTTTTTTTAATGATTGCTGCTCTGCATAATTCAGAAGGCATAGTCGGAAAGGCAAGTTTTGAAGTTTAGCTCTCACAGTACCCATCTATAAAAAAAACAAAAACAAAACTGCATGTGGATATTAGAGGAATTTTTGCACGTCCAGGTACAAGAAGAGGCTAAGAAAAATTGTGAAAGAGAAACTTGGAGAACAAAACTAGGTGCCAGGTAAATAAAGGTTGTCAAGATCAGTTCACTTTAAGGCAAATAGTTATCAGGAATATAACATGAATCTGTATTTAATTTTTGAGTCTGGGAAAAGACATATGGCATGGTGCCAAGAGAACACCTGAAATGCTACAGTTACATGTTGAAAATGGGATTTTATGTTAAGCAGTATGCAGTCTGTGTTTATTTTATAAGTCAGCGGCTAGAATTGAAGGAGATACAGGAAGTGGGTTGTAAAATAAGGTGCAAGGTATTAGCTTTACTGTTATTCATCACTATATGGATTACATTATGAAAGAAAATGGCATTAAATCTATTATCAAAATTGGATATGTTAATCTCAACTCTTTACTTTATGTAGATGATATTTATACGCTTAAATAAATCTAGGACAAATCTGCTGGATTCTATATTAAATTGAATAACTGCTGTAACAAATTTGGTATGAAAATAGGCAAGAATATTGAAAACATCAACTGCATTCTTGATAGAAAATCTATAGAACTTGTAAAACGTTTAAACTATTCAGGCAGAATTTTTAGTCAAGATGGCAAATTAAATATGGAAATAGGCAACAGAATGAGCAAAGCTGGTATGTTAAGGAGTCAACTGAATAAATTTATATGGAATAAGGGAGAAATTAGTCAAATTGTTAAGTTTGCTATATACAAGACATTGTCCATACAAATTTTCACTTATAGATGTGAAAACAGAAATAAAACAGTTGGTCAGAGACTAGATACCACATATCTGAAGTTCTGAAAAATTAGGTGAGTGAACAGATGGCATCAGTGGCAGAACTATATTAAAAAGGAAAATGTTAAGAGGAAAAAAACTTGACATTGTTAATGTTCAGAAATATGCGAGCAAATCTAATCTGAGGAAGTATAGTTGCTTAAACAGATTGGGAGAAAAAAGATTAGCAGACTAATAAGTGTGATGCTAGGATAGCATGAAAAATGACCCAAAGGAAAACAAATCTAAGTGGATTGATTCGGTTCTAAGATGTGTATGCCAAAATATAAGATCTCATTCTGACAGATGACTAATTCAGAGGCAAATTGTTGATAGAGTAGTAATATGAACTGTCATGTACTATTATTGTATCTGTACCCTTTCTCTCTCCTCTTGAGAGTGGACATCAAGGATTGATAATGAGATCAGAATTCCTGGAATATTACTAGATGTTTAATAGAGATATGCTTGTCAGGCATAGTATAATATTATAAATAATGGCTTCACACCTGTAAGAGAAAACTAAATAGAATTTATTACTTCTATATATTTTGCTCAGTATGTCATGGGCTTCATTCAGGGAGAAGACAGAATTGGCTATAAATTAATGTTCATTAAATAAATTATGAACACAGTCATATAGCATTCATATAGCATTCATATACTATCATGTGTCTTTGTGGCAGCTGTACAAGTAGGTGGAAACACTATTAGAGTTTCAGAGAAGTATAGTTGGATAATTAAAAAAGAAAATGTTATAAACAATTCATAGTAATCACTTCCCAAAACTTAGAGATAGGCATACAGTCTCTTCAATTTAAGATTAGGACAGTAGCATGGGACATCACATTGTCCAAGAAATATATGATCAGATTTGAATCTACTGTACAGCATCTTGGTTTGGTTCCACTGAACTGTCTGGTGTCATTGGCACAAGAAGCAAGGCCTGAACCTTCTGATTCCTGAAATCTATAATCTTGATGTTCTTGGATTCTAATCATAGCAGAATGGCCAGTCTGTCCAAAGTAGCAAAGCTGACAAGCACGGCATATTTGATAAACACCAGGTAAGGATAGAGGCGATAGTATATCTTTGATAAGTAGTAAGAATGATGACAATTTCTGAGCAAGTTTTTAAGGTGATATACAGATTATATCTGCAGTGAGTTCTTGCTATTTGTTCAGAAGTTCCATGAGGGTAGGGTATCCTTTAACATCAGATTGCAATCTGGGAGAGGGATGATAATTATCATTTTCTGTATTGAGGTTTTGCTGTATCTTTGCTACTTTGGAAGACTGGTCTTTCTGCTATGATTAGAATCCAAGAACATCGAGATCATGAAATATTTCTGGAATTAGAATGTTCAGGCCTTGTTTCCCATGCCATCGATACCAGACACAGAGTTCACTGAAACCAAACCAAGATGCTGCACTCCTGAATCATGTGAAGCACAATGCCACTGTCCTAATAGAACATTCTTTGCCTATCTCTAAGTTTTGGAAAGTGATTGCTGTTAATTGTTATATATATATATATATATATATATATATATATATATTTGAAGGAGATTAAATGACAAAGCTGAGAAATAAAATATAGAAACACTATTTTATTTAAACTACACAACTAGTTTTGTCTTTCTTAGAAGACTTCATCAGCATTATGTGAGAAAGAGAGAAATACAAACAAACCTTGTGAGAAAATAGCTGTAAATTATTACTATTATTATTATTGTTCCGGGAAACTCCAAGGAGTCGACAGACTTATCGAGGGAGGCCCTAACATCATGTCAAGAACAACTATTCAACATTCACACAGTATCTATCATACCTTGCCTTGAACTCATTCACGGTCGTAGCACCCACAACAGACTCTGGAAGCTTATTCCACTCATTCACAACTCTCCAAGTAAAAAACCTAGCTCTAACACCCTTGTCAACCATGCTTTTGCCCAGCTTCCATGTATGGCCCCTAGTCCTCCCACCACCAGTCATATTTTCAAAAATATCTTCTGGATCAATCTTATAAAAACCCTTCAGTAATTTGAATGTCTCAATCATATCACCCCTCCTTTGCCTATCGTCCAGTTTCTGCAACCCACAAATCCTCAACCTATTCTCATAAGGTTCATTCCACAGACCTGCTATCATCTTGGTCACTCGTCTCTGGACCCTCTCCACTTCCTCCCCATCACGAAAAAACCCTGGTGCCCATAACTGGGCACAGGAGTCCAGGTGGGGTCTTATCGAGACTCGATACAGAGGAACAACAACTTGTTTGTCTCTGCATGTTAAAGTATTTTTCATAAGCCAAGTGATTTGGTGAGCTGTTTTAGTCACTTTTGCAATGTGTCCCCTAAACTTCAACTCCCTATCCACCAACACTCCCAAATCCCTGGCCTCATCAATCTCCTGGAGTACAGTTCCACCAATGCGATATACTGCTGCTATTCTTTTCACCCCAAAGTGCATAACCTTACACTTTGCCACATTAAACTGACATCCATTTTTCCTAGCCCAGTCCTATAAACCATCCAAATCATCCTGTAAAATTTTGACATCCTGTGCACTCACAATTGCTCTATCCAACTTTGCATCATCAGCAAACAAGTGAACACTTCCTCTCAAATCCTTTCCAATATCATTGATGAACAAATTGAAAAGCAGTGGTCCAAGAACAGAGCCCTGCGGCACTCCACTGGTCACAGGACGACTTTTTGACTCCACTCCTGAATAAACCACTCTCTGGTATCTCTCCTTCAACCACTCTCCTATCCATCTTACCAACCCTATATCTATCCCCATCTGCTCCAGTTTACTGATTAGGGTTCCATGTGGTATCCTGTCAAAGCCCTTGGCAAGGTCCAGTAGTATCACTGTAAACCCATTACCCCTATCCAGTTCAGCTGTCACTGTGTTATAAAACGTGAGCAAGTTACTGAGGCATGATCTACCCTTCACAGAACCATGTTGTCCCCCATACAATATCCAATTTTCACCTATCCAATCCTGTATTCTTTTCTTGACTAATTTCTCTAAGACCTTGAAATGATTCCTGATATGCTAATCGGTCGATAATTTACAACAGCAGCAGTCTTGGAACCACCTTTATGCAGTGGAACTATTTTCTTCTCTTTCCACCCGCTCAGGACTAACCCAGACCCGAGTCTCAAATTAAACAAAATGGTCAAGGGTACTGACAATTCTTTAGCTGCTTCTCGTACAACACGAGCTGGTATACCATCCAATCCCACAGATGTATTGACATCGAGGTTATGCAATAGACTACTCACCTCCACTTCACTCACCACAATTCCCGTATAACCTACTGGTTTATTCGTTTCTGCAATGTCACCACCTGGATGATATGTTCTTGCAAAGCGCTCACTCAGTAACTCAACTATCTCAACTGATTCAGTTACCTCCCTACCATCGGCATTCTTTAAAATCATTCTACCATGTACATTTTTCCTTTTACTTGCTACATATCTAAAAAACTGTTTAGGATTCTCTTTAGCCTGCATTGCCAACGTTCTTTCGTAATCCTTTTTTGCTTTTCTTACCACGCTCGACACCCTTCTGGCCTGCGCTTTATACCGTTCATGTGCCTGCCGGTCACCTTTCTCCTTAAATTCCCTCCATAGTTGTTTCTTTTTTTGCAGCTCAAGCTTAATGGTGTTATTCATCCATTTAACCCCTACTTGATTTATTATTCGGACTCTAGGTATACAGTCAGCCATTGCTTCATGTAAGCACTTCTTAACTACCTCCCATGCACTATCAACTTCTAGTCCTTGCAGTTGTACATGCCATGGCACTGAACCAATCAAACTCCTAAGCTTGTCATACTTTCCAGCCCGATAATTCCACATGTACCCTGTCTTAACTGAAAATTCTACACCTTTAGCCACCTCCCAAGTCAAGACCCTATGATCACTCTCACCGATTGGTGGCAATGTGGTCATATTTGTTACAGCCAAATCCTCAGATGTAATTACTAGGTCAAGCACTCTCTGACCCCTAGTATTTTCCATTACATGCTGTTGCAGATAGTTATCCCTTAATAACTGCATAAAATCCAATTCCTTCCTCCCGTGTGTCCTCTCCTCACTCCAATCAATGCGACCATAGTTGAAATCTCCCATAATAATCGCCCTCCTTCCACTCATTTCTTCTATTTGCTTGTGCATACTGTCACCACCATCTTTTCCATCACCTGGTCTATAGCAGCACCCAATTGTATATTTAGTTCTGCTAGCCACAATCTCACACCAAATGGCCTCAAATGTGCTCTTTTCTCTATCCTGCAATTCAACTTCTATTCTCCTTGGCTGTAGCTCATCAGCTATCATCAACAATACTCCTCCCCCCCATTTTATTCTCTCTGTCATTCCTGAACACACTATACCCATCACATTCAATCCCACTGGCTATATCATCTACAGTCAGCCATGTCTCACTAATACCAATAACCTGTGGTCTGGAAGTGCCAACCATGGCCAGAAACTCTTCCTTCTTGTTCCTAATACTCCTAGTATTAGTGTACATGAATTTAAGACCCCCATTAGCCCCAACCCTACCTTGATGCCTTATATTAACTATCCCACTCTGATTTGTTGTCCTTATTTGCTCTGGCATATTATATTCATTCTTACTTCAACTGCCTCCCTAAGGACTATATATATCTACTCCCCCCCCCCCCTTAACAAATCTAGTTTCCCTGAATATGCACATCCACTACATTCAGCAACACTTTCTCAAGTCTTCTTACACTGTAACTATTCAAATGCAAGCCATTCCATCTTATACAAATCTTTTCGCCTATCAAACTCACTCCATACGTCCACAAATTCCACACCACTCGTCATACATAACCTACGCATAAAGTCATTCGCAATTATGGCCCTTCTTTTAAACATTTCACTGTCATACCGTGGTAAAAGACTAATCATTCTAACTCTCTCACTCTTTTCTTTTGCTACCTCAAACAATTCATTCAGGTCTTCTATCATTTCCATTTTATCTCCTTTCAAATCATTCATACCTGCCACAACAATCATTTCTTTCACCCTATCCTTTTGCTCTCTAATAGATTCGGTTACATCCTTTATGGTCGCACCAGGTTGGTATGATTTTGTCAAATCCTCTACTAACACACCTCGTACTAAAGGGTCTCCATACAGCACTCTATCCTTCATTTTGTTCATGTTCACATTCATAGGTCTATTTTTCCTGTCATACCTTTTATTATTGGTTGGTTCATTCAGTCGACTTTTGTTCATGCACTCTAGCTGCTGTTTTGCCCTTTCTATCGCACCATTCAACAACACGATCTCACTCAATGCATCTATCTCATCTTTTTTATCAAACTCACTCCATACGTCCACAAATTCCACACCACTCGTCATACATAACCTACGCATAAAGTCATTCGCAATTATGGCCCTTCTTTTAAACATTTCACTGTCATACCGTGGTAAAAGACTAATCATTCTAACTCTCTCACTCTTTTCTTTTGCTACCTCAAACAATTCATTCAGGTCTTCTATCATTTCCATTTTATCTCCTTTCAAATCATTCATACCTGCCACAACAATCATTTCTTTCACCCTATCCTTTTGCTCTCTAATAGATTCGGTTACATCCTTTATGGTCGCACCAGGTTGGTATGATTTTGTCAAATCCTCTACTAACACACCTCGTACTAAAGGGTCTCCATACAGCACTCTATCCTTCATTTTGTTCATGTTCACATTCATAGGTCTATTTTTCCTGTCATACCTTTTATTATTGGTTGGTTCATTCAGTCGACTTTTGTTCATGCACTCTAGCTGCTGTTTTGCCCTTTCTATCGCACCATTCAACAACACGATCTCACTCAATGCATCTATCTCATCTTTTTTATTCTCTGAGAAATCATTAATACTATCATTCACACTTTCTATATTCACACTCTCACGATTCTCATGTACAACCTTGCCATGTCTTGTCATATCCCTATTTTCTTCATTCTGAAGTTTGACAAAAATATCACACTCATGATCCGAAATACATTTCATTTCCTCATTCTCCCTACATTTTCTACACACATTCAATCCTTTATTATCTTCTAACCACACTCCGACCGCACTCCGCAAAGCGTACATTTCACAGCTGGTACACTGACTCATTTCTTTTATACTACCGTTCTTTGATAAAGATGGTGAACCATCATTACTGGCTGCCATTTTCCTTTGTACAGGTGCCATACTTATTTGCAACATGTTTTATCAAATTATAAGTTATAACACACCAAAAACACACAAACAGATGCACTAACATACGCAAGGCAAACAAAACTACGCAATATTAAGTAATTTTATCAACAATAACTGAAAATAATACTTATCTTATCAGGAGCTTGCACGAACACTACACACTACAATATAACCTCCTAATGGCAACTTATTGACATTTGAAGATGTTTCATGCACCACTTCATTGGTGGGCACGTGAATGCTAAAGTTGGATTGCAGCTAATAGCAATCAGATTATAGCTGAGATTAGTGTTGAGATGTACTTGATTGAGGATCATTTCCTTAGATTCCTCTTCTTTTGAGTTCATCATAACATCTAAAAATGTTCTCCGTTTTGTTCCATTTGACCTGGATGAGCGATAGTTTTTGTCGTTAGTGTCAGCAGAATTGAGGATGTTATTAGACAGTGCTCTGGCTCTAGTTCTGCCATGTGATGTCTCTCATATACTTTTCCAGATGTAATTCAATGGATTTTTCAGTCTGACCAAAATATGGCATGTTGCAGTTGCATCAAACACAGTGAATGCTGGGATATTTTAAGCTGTTATGTTTTGGCTTAGGTCTACTGAGTAAGGAACGGAGCTTGGGCAGAGGAGTGAAAGAAGTAGGAATTAAAAAATTTTTTTTTGCGATCTTTAGCAAACTTAGGAGAAACGGAGCTGATATACAGTAGAGATATATAGCCTTTTACATTATTTCTGTCTTCAATATGGTGAGGAGGTGGATTAAATAATAGCTTTCTGCCTGTTTAGAATAACCATTTTTCTGAAATGCTGTAAGAAGAAACTAGTTCTTGGTTGATGTCCTCTTCTTCACAGAGGGGGGAGTGAGCACATTTGTGTAGCATAGAGATAATACCAAGTTTTTGAGGCGGATAATGATTGGATTGTGTTGTGCATGAAGATATCTATTGGTGTGAGTGGATTTTCTGTAAATGGAGATTTTCAATTTTTCAGATACACGAGTGAGTTTGACATCCAGGAACAGGAGAAAGTCATCAATCTCTAATTCCAAACTAAATTGAATTTTCAGGTATTGACTGTTGAGATGGTTTAGGAACTCCTTTAAGGAACCAAGTCCATAACTCCAGATTAAGAAAATATCATCTAAATATATCTTCCATAACGTAGGTTTTAATAGTGTGGTAAGAAAAGCAAAAAAGGATTATGAAAGGAAATTAGCCATGCAAGCTAAAGAAAATCCCAAACAGTTCTTTCAATATGCTGCAAGTAAAAGAAAAACTGTACACGGAAGAACGATTTTAAGGAATGCCGATGGTAGGGAGGTCACTGAATCAGTCTATAGTGGAATTACTAAGTGAGCATTTTGCAATTGAAGGAATGAAGGAACCATTAGTTTATAGGGGAATTGTGGTGAATGAAGTGGAGGTGAATAGTCTATTACAGAACCTTAATGTGAATACATCTGTGGGATTGGACGGTATACCAGCACGGGGTCTTACGTGAAGCAGCTAAAGAATTGTCAGCGCCCTTGACCATATTGTTTAATCTGAGTCTTGGGTCTGCTTTAGTCCCGAAGGGGTGGAAAGAGGAGAAAATAGTTCCACTGCATAAAGGAGGATCCAAGATTACTGCTAGATCTTGAATGGGGACTCTTTCAACAAAAAAGTCATTCATTCAAGATTTAACAAGAAACAAAATTCTGAGCTAGAAATGCTTGCACTATTGGTCAATTAAGAAAAATATAAAAGAAAACCTGTTACAATTACCTTAGAAAGAAGTAAAGTTGAGGAGAAAATTGTATGTCAAAATAGAATTATATTGTAAAAATTATTGATGTCTAAATTATACTGTATAAGAATGTAAAACTAAGTGCAAACAATGGTTCAAAGGTTGCTAGCTAACTGCCTACGATGATGTCACGGCGCAACGGAAGCGCTCTTCAAGTAGCAGAAGTGTGATGCAATAGCGTAGGGGCGAATAGGAGAGCACAGTGAGAGATCCTCCATTACGAAAAGAAGGCGCTAAAAAGAAGAATAAAAAGCAAGTTCACTCAGGTTTGAAACCCCCCCCCCCCCCGTTTTTTCTGTTCCTGTTTTCTCGTATGGACAAGCAGAGTGCTGACTGATCGATGGCACTTGGCACTGGAAGTATTCTCCTTCCCGGTTGCTAGCTGAAGGAGTTGGGCATGTTATACGGGAGCTGACGGCAGACAACAACTAGGGCCATCGGTAATAGTTTACCGATGTGAAACAGCGGAATAAGTTCCTCAAAAAGGACAGCCAAGATGACGATATCTATCCAGTAGATGAGCATGTATACGGCAAAGTGCAAGGGATGGTGGTTTTGCGTCGATCAGCGTAATCTCCGTGTGGACGTGACTCGATAAAGCAGAAAGACATATGACAACAAAGGACGGACGAAAAGAAGCGCGATATCCTCTCAGGACACTGGTAAAGTACAGTAAATTCCTTATTCTTGTAACGATTATTGGGGCAAAGATAGAAGAAGAGATTTCTGATTTGAGAAGAAAGAGAACTTTTAAGTGACCTTTGTGCTCAGTAATGCGTTAATCTAATTATATTGGACTAGTAGTCTGAAAGCCTGAGAGTATGAAACACTTAGATGAATGTGAATTGACCTTTGTTAGCAAGTTTTACTTAGAAATCTGAATTACTATTTCATGATAAATATGTGCTTACTTAATCTATAGGTGTAAAATTAGAGTGTTCAGATAATTAATGTGTTCCTTGTAGCTCAGCTAATGAATTAGAATTCTGATATGACATACCTTGATATGTAAAAGTTTATTGTATGAATTTTTGATAATTAATAAACATGTTTTTCTGTGTAAGTCTGAGTTTGTCTGAGCATGAGATTGAAATTACCACTCACTAAAGTTCGAACCTGCAAATAAGGGGAAATTAAAGAAAGTTTAGGCCATGACTGCAATGTTGAAGTTTCTATAGGCATTTAATACTTTAATAAGATTAGGTTACACTTAAACTCTGGGAAAGTTTCTTTGTACAAGAATTCTTCTGTACTAGGACTCTGGCTGGTGCAGCTAAAATAAATAAATTTTGCCAGAGTTCCGAATAGAGAAGTAGCCCCTGAGAGATAAGTTAGAGATTTCAGGCTTAGTTAGTACGACAAGGATTTAAGATAGAACGTAAAGAACACCACAACAATATAATACTATTGTTGCAAATTACCGGCTGATCAGCATATCAGGAGTCATTGTCAAGGTCTTGGAGAAAGTAGTCAAGGGAAAAATACAGGAATGAATTGATAAAAATGAGCTACTGTATGGGGGACAGCATGGTTTTGTGAAGGGTAGATCATGCCTCAGTAACTAGCTCAGGTTTTATAACACAGTGATGGCTGAACTGGATAAGGGTAAATGTGCTTACAGTGATACTGCTGAATCTGGCTAAGGCCTTTGACAGGATACCACATGGAATTCTAATCCATAGACTGCAACATATGAGAATGGATATAGGGTTGGTGAGATGGATAGGAGGGTGGTTGATGGAAAGATACCAGAGAGTAGTTTACTCAGGAGTAGACTCCAAAAGACGGCCTGTGATTTGTGGTGTGCACAGGGTTCTGTTCTTAGACCACTGCTGTTTAATTTGTTGATTAACGATATAGGGAATGATCTGAAAGGAACGGTTCATTTGTTCGCTAATGATGCAAAGTTGGGTAGGGCAATAGTGAATGCAGAAGATGTCAAAATTTTGCAGGATGATTTGGATAGATTGGAGGTCTGGGCTAAGGAGAATGGATGTCAATTTAATGTGGCAAAATGTAAGGTTATGCATTTTGGGGTGAAAAGATTAGCAGCAGTATATCACATTGGTGGAACTGTACTCCAGGAGATTGATGAGGCCAAGGACTTAGGAGTGTTGGTGAATAGGGAGTTGAAGTTTAGGGGACACATTGCAAAAGTGGCTAAATCAGCTCATCAAATCACTTGGTTACTGAAGAATACTTTGATGAGCTGAGATCAGTAAGTTATTGTTCCTCTGTATCGAGCCATGATAAGACCCCCATCTCGACTACCGTGCCCAGATTTGGTCACCTAGGTTTCTTCTTGATGGGGAGGAGGTTGAGAAGATCCAGAGGCGAGTGACCAAGATGATAGCAGGTCTATGGAATGAACCTTATGAAAACAGGTTGAAGATTTGTGGGTTGCAGAAATTAGTTGATAGGTGGAAAAGGGGAGATATGTTTGAGACATACAAATTGCTGAAGGGTATCTATGGGATTAATTCAGAGGATATTTTTGAGAACAAGACTGTGGTGGGAGGACTAGGGGACATCCATGGAAGTTGGGCAAGAGTGTGGTTAGTAATGGTGTTAGAGCTGGGTTTTTTACTTTTAGAGTGGTGAATGAATGGAATAACTTCCAGAGTCTGTTGTGGGTGCTATTACGGTGAATGAGTTCAAGACAAAGTATGATAGATACTGTGTGAATGTCGAATAGTTGTGATGGACATGATGTTTAGGGCCTCCCATGATGAGTCTAACGACTCCTTGGAGTCACTTGTAATAATAATAGGAATGAAGAGATAGCTTTTTTCTCAAATGTTTCTAAGTATAAATTTGCTAGTATGGGAGATATAGGATTGCCCATGGCTAAGTCAAAGTTTTGTAAGTACAAGGTGGCCATAAATTAACTTTCCCTCTTTGGAGGTATCTGTAGCTAAAATTAATACACTGAATGAGACCACATTTTATAACGAGACTTTCGAAGGTATGGGGAGATGAATTCCGCAAAAAAAAAAAAGATTTAGTACCAAAATTTGCCAATAGGGGAAATTTTGGAGTAAGTCAAATATTTGCAGTAAACTGAGGTAAAAAGGATTATGCGAATTTTACTGTGCATATGCGACATCAGTGCCACCAATTCCACTTAAAAAGGGATTGGGAACGTTCAGGCAGTTATTCGAATGACTGACGAATTGTGCTCAATATGAGTTCTACCTTGCCTCAGCGTGCTTTACTTGTTAAGTTGTTTTACCCTAAACAGTGCAATGTAGTAGCGACCCTTCATGAATTTAGAAGACTTCATAACTTGCGTACAGGTCCTATGTCAGCTGTAGCACTGAGAGCTATGATTAAGAAGTTTGAAAAAACTGGATCTTAGGAGTTAGACCTGGCAGAGGACAGAAAGGAGTGCAAGAAGAGACAGTAGCAGACGTTGCTACTGCGGTATTCAACAACACAGGGACCAGTACTGGTCCAAGCGCTAGTGCAATAGTTCACAAATTTGATATGGCTTATGGTGCAGTCTGAAAAATCTTACAGAACATGCTTCACTTCTATCTGTATAAGTTCAGTCATGTGCAAGCACTAACTACTGCAGATTATGATAAGCACATGACTTTCACACTAACGTTTCTTTCCCGAATGGAGGTTGACAATAACTGGCCTTGGAGAATATTGTGGGGTGATGAAGCTCATTTTTATCTGAATGGGCCGGTCAACACTCACAACTGCAGAATTTGGGCATCTGAACATCCCCAAGCGATCCAGCAAGTACCACTGCATTCTCCAAAAGTCACCGTGTGGTGTGGCTTCACAGCCAATTTCATAATAGGACCATACTTTTTTGAGCATATTACCCCTACAGGTCCTGTAACCTGCTCCATTACTGGAGAAATTTATCGACAAATGCTGGAAAATTTTGTCATTCCTGCATTGCAGCAAAGACAATGTTTGTACTCCATAATTTTTATGCAGGATGGAGCACGGCCACACATTGAACTTTCAGTACAGTGCCTTTTACTCCAGCATTTAAGTAATGAGAGGGTTATCAGTCAGTTCTTTCCGACGGCATGGTCACCTCGATCCCCGGACATCACTCCATGTGACTTTTGGTTATGAGGGTATTTGAAATCCGTTGTGTATGTTAGTGGCGTTCCCAACTTGCTTGTCTTGAAAGAGAGCATAAAACGGGCTGTTATGAAGATCCAGTCCGACTCCTTACGCTCAGCTGTAGGGCATGTTGCACACCGGATGCAATTTATTGTACACAAGAAAGGTCAGCACATTGAAAATTGTGTATGTGGTCCAGGGTACCCTGATTCTGATGCATAAAACATTATTTCCTATGAGTTTAATCACTACATTAATTTCTGTGTCTCTCGCAAGTTGTTTTAGTTTAATTATTTTTCTTATTATCACTATAATGCATGAGTGACGTGGCTGTCGCTTACACCGTTGAAATGTTATTATTCCATTTTATCTGCCTTGAATGTAATTATCCGCTTGTTTTCAGCTCAGGCAGTGCTAAAATTTCCTCCATCGGTGACTTTTAGTACTAAATCTTTTTTTTGCAGAAATCATCTCCCCATGCCTTCAAAAGTCTCAATATAAAATTTGGTCTTATTCTATTTATTGGTTTTAGCTACAGATGCCTCCAAAGAGGGAAAGTTATTTTATGGCCACCCTATAGTATCTTAAAGGAAATAACCACAATTAATGCAATGGGTCAATAGAGATAAAACTTTTTTTTGATAATTTATCCTTCCTCTGTAGGCACATTCTTAAAAGAAAAACTACATCAAAACTAGCCATAATTTCATCTTTTTGATATATAAGTCTTTTACACTCGAAACAAAATCTTCAGAATTCTTGAGGAAAAAAGAGATCGAGTCAGATAAACATTTTAGAGTTTTAGCCAAATACACTATCTTCCAATAATTGTCTGGACACTAACAATTTACAGTTGATACCAGCAGGCGAACCCTAATATAGGGTATGTTAGCCTTTGACTTTGATCACCTCCTGCACCCTTTGAGGAAGGCTTTCCACCAATGTGTGGCAGCCATCAGGTGGAATTTGTCTCCATTCCTCCATCAAAGCAGCACACTGAGTTCAGTGACAGATTGTGAACATGCTGCTCTGTACTCAATTGCAGTTCCAATTTGTCCCACAGGTGTTCGATGGGGTTGAGGTTAGGACTCTGTGCAGGCCAAGGCAGTCGTTTAACACTCATCTCTTCATACCATTCTATTACAGTTGCAGCTTTGTGGCAAGGGCATTGTCTTGATAGTAACACAGTCCATTCTTTAAAAACTCCACAGTGTAGGGCACCTGATTATCCAGAATATCAAGGTACTGAGCTGCCTTTATGGAACCACTGACAATGACCAGTGGTCCCACTCCAAATCAGCTGAATGTACCGCATGCCATTACTCCTCCACCAAACTTTACTGGTTACAGCATACTGTAGTAACAAGCATTCACCAGGCTGCCTCCACGCCCACACCTTGCCATCAGGGCTGGGTGTGGCCTTGATTCATCGCTCCATAGTACCGTTTTCCACTGGTCAATTGTCCAGTTCATACACTTTTTGCACCAGGCTAGGTGAGCTGGCTTGTTCATTGTTGTGATGTTCAGCTCTCGTGTGTTGCTGATCTTCCATGGAAACCCAGTAAAATAGTTCTTTTCTTACAGTATTAGTGCTCACCATGGTGTTACTGGTGCTTTGGAACTCATCATGAATAGTCTGTGTTGATTGTAGCCGGTTTTTGCGTGCCACCCATTTTAACACCTTCCTGTCCCTGTCAGTCATTTTTGGGCGCTGTCCTGGGTTTACTGCACTAGTGATGCCAAAATGTTTCCATTTGTTGGTCACGTTGTCAACGTGACCAACAAATGGATGCTCCAATTGAGCGTTAATGGCATGCATGGACATACCACCATTGTGACAACCCATGCTGACACTTCACAGTCACTGGGTTCACATCATGTTATCATACCACCTGTATTCAACTGCTACGATGAAATACTGCTTCCTACTATCTGTACACTGGTTTTCATATTGTTAACAAACCTGGAATGTTCCATGACTTCAAATAAAAGGGGATGTCTGGACAATTATTGGTAGATAGTGTATTTTGAGAGCTTATATGTAGGAGAATCAATGCCTTCTACAGTGGGTTTAAGTTCAGTATTTCCATGCGAATTTTTGAGAAGTCATATAATTCTGGGGTCAAAGGATAAAGTGAATGAATAGACGAGCATAAATTTCTCAAATTCTGTAGTGGTTCTTAGAAGGTTGTTGATATAGTTAGAGTTCACAAGTTGGATCTCTGTTAAGAATAGTGCGTGTGTGTGTGTATATATAATTTTAAATTATACGACTATACTTACTTCCTAGATTATCTAACTCTTCTCTCATCCACTCTAGTAATGTATATGTTTTAAAAGTTTTCTGGATAGGATGATAGGATACATATTGCACATGAAGTTTATGAAGAAAACAGAACATATATAGTCCTTATGTTTTTTTTTTTAAATAGGTTAGACAGAAAATGCTGTATGCATCAACAAAAGCCACAATGAAAAAAGAATTTGGAGGTGGACATATCAAATGTGAATTATTTGGAACTATAAAAGTATGCTTTTTTTTTGTTGTTCTCATATTTATTTTCAGTCACTGTAATGATGAAATTTGAGTATATTTTACTAACATTAATAATGTCCCTTTTTTTGCTTCAGGTTTATTTTTGTGTGAACGTATGATAAAATGTATAAATGAAACCTATTTTTTCTTCAATTCAGTTTTTTCATATTTTGAATGTATCTAATCTGCATTTGTGAGTTGTTTCAATTTCTGACAAGAATTCTTGCAATTGCACCATACAATGTAACTTTTTTTTTTTAATTTCACACTTTAAAAAAAGAGAGGAAGTATTAACATTATTTTATTGATGAAAGTTTTTTCACTTGGTTATACTATAAATTAAAGATGCCAAGAAATTATATTCTTGGTTTCATCCTTTATCCAAGTGTAAAAGTGAAGTAACTGCATTTGAAGTAACTCCACGACTAGGCTACTTGTATATAGAGGTTAATCAATTACCTTACTATCCATAAGGCAAACCACATATCCTTACGGACATGTGTAATGCTATGGGGAGGGCCACTACCCAGACCAGTTTAGACCTTTATTGATGCCTCATCAGCAGGAGCCAGATCCAGAAAAGATATGAGAGAGAGATGAGACCTCAATAAAGGTCAAAACCAGTCTTGGGTAGTCGCCCTTCCCATAATGCATAGACATTATACATGTCTGTAAAGTGAACTGATTGATGAAGTGCACAGTTACAGAAGTATGTTTTGTTTAGTTTGTGATCTAAAGCACAAGTTAAAGCCTAAATTGAGTATCATCAGAGACTGGAATGGAGTAGTACTAACAGAAGTGCTGGAAATCAATAACAGGTGAAAAGAGTACTGTAAGGAACTGTACAACAGAGAAGATAAGGAAAATTTCAATTTTGAACCTCTTTAGGCATGAGATTGAAAGAGCAATTAAACAGGCTTAACAAGGCCTCTAGTGCAGATTGAATCCCAGCAGAGTTAATTACGGCCACAGGGGATGGAGGACTAAGTGTTTCATAAATTTGATTACAAGGGTGTGGAAGACAGGATCATGAGTGAGCTAGAGACTGAAGAAGTTGATTTTCATACCACTGCACAGGAAGGGAGATATGAAGGATTGCAAGAACTATAGAACTCTTAGTTTAATCTCTCATGTAAATAAGATTTTATTAAAGATCTTTCTAAATAGGATTAAAGCCAAAGTTCAGGCAGAGATGTCAGAGAACAAGCAGGTTTTAGGAAAGGTAAAGGTCAAAACATGTGTGCCCTCAAGAAACATAGACAAAAGAAAATCACCTTCACTCCTTTAATAATCAAAAGCTTCATAACAGTATATAGTAGACTTTTAAAAAGTACTACAGTACTTGAATCTTTTCAAATAAGGTTTCCACGATGTAGTATTTTTTAACACGTTAAATCAAACTATTGTAAAAGTTGTCTTGGTTATAAAGGGCATCATCAAATAATTATAATAAATTCAAAGAACTGCAGATATCCAACTGTTTAGCCGTTTGTCAGATGTACGGTTTCTCTGCCTAATGAAACCAAAACATACCTTCTTAAATGAAGCATGAACATTAACTCTTCTTTCTTATATCAGCCAGTTACTCTCTCTGAAGTATATTGTTAATAATTACTGACTGCACATACTATACACTAATCTCATAAAAATTTTCTCTAAAAGTCATTGTCATCAAAAAATATGAGATAGAAATTCAGTTTCATTTTGATCCTCAAAATAACTTTCAGGATCAGTTTTCTTAATTATGCTAACCAAACTTAATTTTATGCAAATGATATGAAATAGCAGTGAAATATAATCATTTGAAATATTGCTCACAGAGGCAGGTGACTTTCAGATGATCACTGTCTTTTTCCATTTACAGAAAGCCAACACACAGGAAAATACCTACATAAACAATCACATCATCATCCGGTCCAACAATATGGCATTTTAAAAACACTTATAGAGCCATTTGTTCTAATGATACAACTCTGTCCACAGAACTCAAATATCTGTGCGTATGTTCTTGGCCAATGGCTACAATTCCTAAGATAAAATACTACATAGCCCCATTATCCCTCCCTCTCCTAATACACAGGAACACAACATTAACATTTCTATTCCCTACGTCAGAGGTACATCAGAAAAGATTGCCAAAGTACTGATGAAACATGGCCTTCGCTCCACATTCAAACCTCATGTTAAACTGCAACTCTGATCTGCTCGCCGAAGGATAAACTTCATTCTGTAGCACACCCTGGAGTGTATGAAGTTTCCTGACTTGGCTACTATGGGAAAACAGGAAGATCAGTTAACATCCACCTTGAAGAACATTAAAAATACATTTGTTACTATTACTATGGCATGTCAGGACTGGCAGACCACACTTTGGACACTCCTTCACACAGGATTAGATGGAAGAAAACAAATGTGCTATTTAGAAATTGTTACAGATCTGAAATATTAATTTTTGAGTCAGCCATGGCTTTGAAGAATTCTCCTAACCTGAACAAATATGGTTGCATTAATTTGCCAAAAATTTGGGAGACTTATTTTAAGAGCAACTCCCACATAGCTATAATGCTTTTAACAACATTAGAGGGTGCAAAATAGGACTTTGGATCTTTTGTCCATTGCGATTGTATTGTTTCACTTACTCACTGTTAAGCTGTGTTGTGCTCCGATGATGCTGATTTGAAATTCAGCGAAACATAAGCAGTTAATAAAACATCTTTTGATAAAATTGTTTGATGTTGTTAATATCATTAAAAATAAGTCCTTTTAAAAATTGATGAACTTCAGGTTACATTTAATGTGATTTTCCAGAAGTTCAAAGCCATCATAGCTTCCACAATATAAAACTGCGGGTAAAAGTTACCAAAATTTTATAAGCATGTTAAAGCTCAGAACCCAGGCAGGTGTTTGAAAGTGGTATGTTTTAGAAACGTATACCTAACCAAACATTTGTGTCCACTGGAAGGAGTTTCAAATGATAAAGGATGCAAACACGTTATAAGGACATTATTAAGAAGAAACACATTACATGCAAAATATTATTTTCATTAATAAAAAAGCTCTGTGAATCATGTAGTGAAGATGAATCAGTGAGTGCCTGTTGGTTAATTTACTGTTTCTTTCTTGTTTACTATTTTTAACTTTCCACCATTAAATTTTCATAATTTCATAGCATGCAAAATTATATGCATTTATTTTTATTGTTTGACTCATAAATCTTCCCTTTATGAAACTGTTACTTATTTCCTAACACTTATCTGTGTTAGGAAATAGTTAACAATAAACATGCCAAAATTGAATTGAAATTAAAATTTTATTATTATTTTTTTTAATATAATGCTGTGTTATTCAATTTATTATCTAAATTTATATTAAAATCAATTACTTAATTTCAATTTTGGCTTCACTTGTAATCTTATTTTATTTTGTAGCCATCCTCTAGGTGGTATTCTGGCATGTGACTCAGCTCTCTAAATAAGATTAACATTATTTGTTCTAGCCTTTACCTTGTGATTATACCGATGCACTGATGACCAGTTAGTTCCTGGTAGAAATATTTGCAGTAATAAAAATTTATTCTCGTGAATATGTGTAATAAATTCTAATGGCACTTGTGACTTAACTCCAGGATCACTAACTTTTAACATTCAGTTGTGTAAAATTAAAAAGTGAATTAAAATAAAGTAACAATGGCTATGAAATTTACTTGAAATTCATTAACTATTAATGTGTACTTTCAGGAAGATGTTAGTCTTCAGGGGTATATTAAACACATGCATGCAGAGAATCCAGTTCCATTAACCAATGCAGAAGAAGAACTTCAGCAAATAAAACAAAATGAGGTAAGCATATTTCTGCTCCTTTGTTAGTGGCTCAAAGCCTTCAGTGGTATTTGGAATGGCCTAATCAAATGAATAAATCAATTAAGATGTCTAACAAACATTTTAATAAAACTTCTTTGTAGTCATTTTAATGAAGAATGACTTTTTGAAGAATTTCAGCTTTGTTCTGTGTAACTGCAACCTAAAGGCAAGACAGACTGATGGCAGCCTTCCATTTTTATTCTATATAAAGAAAACACTGAAGGATGCATCAATGCTGTGTCTCATACTTAATGTGGGCTCATGTCTTACTTTATAGAAGCATTTTTATATATAAGAACAATACCTTCATCTCATCAAATACAATTTTTCCATTAAAAATTATAATTCATTCAATAGGTTATTCATTCTTTGCATTCAAAATTAATCAGAAAAGTTACTCTTACATTCTGTAAATCTATAGATAACCTTCAAACTAAATTGAATGATAGCTTATCTAGTTTATTTATGCATAAACTAGATAAGCTACACCTCCACTTCAGTATAGATAACCTGAAATTTATTCAGTATTGGGGAGGGTGGTCTTAATAATTATAACTTAGAGGCCATAACAGTCTTAAATACCACCTTGAATTGCTTCCTTTTATTTTGTGGTGAAATGAATAAGTCAGCAGTTGTCCATTTAGAAGAACATTAAGATTATATAAAATTCCAGAAATCTGACAGATTATTCTTACCTAACATGTGATGTTTTTTTGTCAAAGTTCACTGCAATAAAAACTGAAGTGCTTTATGAAAGCCTTTTCATTCAAGAAAGACTATATAAAAAAGAGAAAAGCTGAAGATGTTATACAACCAAACCTTAAATAGGAATGACTGTCTTAAGATATTTTCATTTTTGGGTAGTGGGTTTATCCTTATTTAAGAACACAGTAAGAAACTCTGTGAAAACTTTCAAAATCATTTTTATTTTGAAAATAAAGATGATTTCAATACTTTTAATATTCATATTTTAACAGAAATGCATAAATGCTTAATCTCTATAATTACATATACTAACATTTTTGTCATAGGCACTGTACCGATTTAAATTTAATACCTCACTAGTAATTTATACAACATACTAGCAGGACAGTGACTTGAAGACTATCTTTAGGTATGATCCATTTATACTTCTGGGGTCTTGTTTATTTGTAGCCAGGTTTCTCAGGCCATTTAACTTTTGTTCCCTTTTCCTATAGATTTTTTTAAACCATGCTTAGACTGTGATTAACATAAATTTTGTGAGACAGTGACTTGTCAAACTGTTTCTCTGGCACTCATTGAGTGGGGGGGAGGGGGGGCAGTTCACTTCTAGGTCAGAATATCTGCTTCTGTTGTGGTTGCTGAGGTAATGGTCACTAAACAGAAGTTGATGTACTTTGGACATATTATGTGAGCTGATGAATCATTGGAAATGGTAGTTAGCTATGTTGGAGAAGATTGAAGAAATGAAAAGAAAAGGAAGACTGCAAAAGAGTTGAATGGGCAACATAAAAGAACTTACCAACTTGAACTTATAATTGCTGAAAGAAAGGACAACAAGTTGAGTGGAGTGGGGGGGAGCCTTTATTCACAAGATCACCAAGAGACAAATGAGTGGATGGCACATAACAGTGAATTTGGAATGAAAAATATTCTCCCCTCACCCAATTGGTTCTTGGGAATGACATTAGAAGCATGACATTTAGCAAGTTTAACTACATAATTGGGATGCTTAAGGGTCAACACTGTATAACTGAGAGGAGACCTCCATGTAAATTATATAAAAATAATAATATGCAGAGAACCGACCAGGTCTTCTGACCTAATGTCCAATCCTCACCTTCTCTTGGTGTACCATGTTAGGTATCTACTTGGATACTGAATGAATGAGGATGTGCTGGCAATTTGGGATTTAACTAACCAAATTGTATTCTTATTGGCTTAAGCCACAATACAAAATGATGGGACAACATGACTGATTTCACTGGGCAATGCTCGCTGAGGCATTGCCCAGTTAAACAAGGCCCCCTGTTGTTTTCATCAGAGAACCAGAGCAAACAGTGAAAAGTCAATGACGGGAACATGTACCAATTCGACATCAACGGAGTTCAAGATTGGCACTGTCAACATAACAAGCATCCATGGAAAGGAAATGGAACTAAGAATTGGAGAAGTACCAGATCGACATAATAAGTGTGACTGTCTTCTTTGACATAAAGAAGACAAAACAGGTAAGATCCTTATAAGCAACAAATACAAAATGTTATATTCAGGCAATAACAATCAGGGAAAAGGAATAGCTATAGTATTTATCACCAAATACAAATGTGTTAGTAGAGCTAATCTCAAGTAGTATGGTCATTTAAATAGAATGGGAACAGGAAGATTAGCAGACAAGTGTTCTTTGCCAGGTTCACATGAGAAAAAAAAACAGAGGAATACCAAGATGTAGATGGATTGATATAGTAAAAAGCATCTTAAAAAACAGATATAAGATCTGACAATATTGGAGTCTTGATAGATAACAGATGAATTTGGAAGAAAATTGTTGATTAGAAGTTACTAATGGTGTAACTTTTTTCATGTAGTACTATCATAATTATCCTGGACCCCACCCCTGAAGGGTACATATCAGGAATTAGATGTTGATGATGAACTACATAATTTAGCTCTTCTTTCTTTTGCAATCTGAGCATGCATTTTGATTTTGTCATTAAAATGTAAATTTGGATCATGTAGGATCTGTTTTAATTTTTAACTTGATTTTAATAGATTGTAAATAACAAATTTTGTTCTGTTCCATTTAGAGTGGAATTATTACTGAGTAGTTTTGCCAATAAAATCTCTCCAATTATTTTTAAAAAAATTGGTCTCAAAATTCATCATTCACATGATCAAATACACATTGCACCAACATTCTCTCAATTCTTTACATATAATACATTTTGATATTGTTTAGTGCTAATTTTTTTTATTGTGAATATTTTTGTTTGTTAACTATCATGATGTAATAGTCCTTTGATTAAAAAATGAATGTAAAGGCAATCCTAAGGCTGCAAATCAATGCAGTGCAGTGTACACATCACACTAGATAGTTCTTACCAAAGCTCTTATAACTGTTTGCATGCAGTTGACTTATAACAAATTTGCGATAACACACTGCTGAGAAGCCACAGTCTAATTCCACTGTGCTATTCTGAATTCTCTATAGCAAAATGTCCACTGTATCAGACTATTCTTGTGATTCGTATGTTTGTTGTGGTGAGTCAGCTGTACATGCTGATAATGAATGATAAGTAGGCTTGTATTCTAGACATAACTGTAGCTTTATTAATTTATAAAGGTTAGAAACAAGTTGGTTTGGTAGTGGTAAGAGTATTAATCTAAATACTAATTCACCTATTTGAGTTGAGAAAGACTAAAATCCATATTTTGATAAGATCTGAAAACAAAAGTCAATTTATGGTAGTTGACTATAAGCTTTAATGGAGGCAGTGTTGGTGATTTGGGGGTGTAATAAGAATTTCCAATGAATAAAAAAGAAATTACACTAAAGCTTTGAATAGAATGGCGTTGTTATATGCAAATGTACAGTACACAAAGAATAAGCCTTTGTGATTTATCATCATCATCATCAAATTCCTGCCATGTACCCTCAAGGGGTGTACAGGATATGACAGTACTACATGAAAAAATTACATCATTACTAACTTCCTATCTACAATTTTCCTCCAAATCGGTCTGTTACTTGTCAAGACTCCAACATTATCAGATCTTATATTTCTATTGTCTAAGGCACTTTGTACTGTATCAATCCACCTATATCTTGGTCTTCCTCTGGGTCGTTTTCCTGCCAACCTGGCAGAGAACACCTGTTTTGCTAATCTTTCCTCTCCCATTCTATTTAAGTGACCATACCATCTGAGATTAGCTCTGCTAACGCATTCCTGGATGCTGACAATGTCAAGTTCTTTCCTAATATCCTCATTTTTAATATGATATTGCCGTTGATGCCATCTGTTCACGCCTCTAATCTTTCTCAGGACTCTCATATCTGCGGTCTCTAGTCTTTGGTCAAGTGTTTTACTTCTGACCCAGCTCTCAGATCCATAAGTTAAAATTGGTTTGAACACAGTCTTGTATACAGCTAATTTAGTGTTCTGACTAATTTCTTTCTTATTCCATATGAATTTATTCAATTGAGTTCCCACGATACCAGCTTTGCTGATTCTGTTGTCTATTTCTATATTTAGTTTACCATCTTCAGTAAAAATTGTGCCTAAGTAGCTGAAATGTTTTACTTGTTCCACAGGTTCTCCATTCACAACACAGTTGACATTTTCAATGATTCTGCCTATTTTCATTGTCTTTGTCTTTTTATTGCTGACCTTCATACCATATCTATTACAACAGCTATTCAATTTAGTCAGAGAATCTTGCAGACTTGTAGCGGATTTATTTAGAAGTATAACATCATCCGCATAAAGCAAAGAGCTGACATTAACATCTCCAATTTTGATATCAGGTTTAATACCACATTCCTTCATAATGTGATCCATATAGATAATGAATAACAGAGGGGATAATGTACATCCTTGTCTCACACCAGATTTAACATTAAACCATCTTCCTGTACTTCCTTCAATTCTAACTGCTGACTCACAACTCAAATAAAGACTCAGTATTGCTTGATATAATGCCCCATTGACACCATATAACTGCAGCGTATTGAATAGCTTCTCTCTTGGCACCTTGTCATATGCCTTTTCCAAATCGACAAAACTTAAATACAGATCTTTGTTATATTCCCATGCTTTCTCGACTATTTGTCGTAAAGTGAAGATCTGATCCTGACAGCCTCTATTTGGCCTGAATCCAGCTTGTTCTTCACCAAGCTTTTCTTCCACAATTCTTCTCAACCGTTTCTCAAGTATACTTGCATAGATCTTGCCAGGAACACTCAGTAGGGAAATACCTCTGTAATTCTCACATTCAGTTTTATTTCCCTTTTTATATATGGGTACTATGAGAGCTCTACTCCAATCATCGGGAATTCGTCCCTCTGTCCAGGCTTTCTGAACTATGCAGTGCAGCCACTGTAAGACCCTTATACCACCATACTTCAGCATTTCTGGTCGAATATCATCTACTCCTGCTGCCTTTCCACATTTCAAGCCTTTGATGGCTTTTTCTACTTCAAGTATGGATATGTATTCCTGACTGCATGCCTGGTCAGTGTTTTTTATCACTGTGCTGTCATCACTGCTTGTTTCATTTAGCAGTTTTTCAAAGTAATTACTCCATACTTCAAGGATATCTTTTTCTCCTGTTTTCATTTCACCTTTATCATCTCTAATTCCTTTTACAGCACTCTTTCCTCCATTCCTAAGCTTCTTCAACAACCTCCAGAATATTTTGCCACCTTCTTGATATTTATTTTCTATATTCTTGCCAAAGTCCTCCCATGACTTTTGTTTAGCTAGTTTTACACACTGTTTAGCTTTCTTACATTTGTCTCTGTATTCTGTAAGAGTAAAAGCTGACTTATTTGCCAGGAACTTTTGATATGCTTTCTTCTTTTCCTTCACTGCCTCTTTAACTTCCTGTGTCCACCAGGGAGTTCTGATTTTTTTATCTTTGCACACAACCTCACCACATGCCTCTCTGGCAGAATCAATCAATGTTTCCTTCAGAGTTTGCCACTGAATCTCCAAGGTTTGATTCCTGTTCTCAAACTCTTTCATTTTCTTTTCAATAATATTTCTGTATTTTAGTCTACAGTTTACATCTGAGAGCTGCTCAACTTTTATTCGCTTTAAAACTTTCTTACATGTTATTTTTTTCAATATGAAATTCAATTTTATCCTGCTCAAGACTAAATAGTGATCACTTCCAATTTCAAATCCTCTGTACACTCTGGTGTCCTGCACCAGGGAGAAAACATCACTATCAACAATAACATAGTCAATGAGACTTTTCTTATTCCTAGCCTCTTCTCTCCATGTGAATTTGTGCACATTTTTATGTTGGAACATGGTGTTAGTAATAACCAGTCCATGTCCTGAGCAGAAATCCAACAGATATTTGCCATTATTATTAGCTTTGCTCTTTTCTCCAAATTTTCCCAAAATATTTTTGTATGTCTCACAGTCATTTCCTACTCTACTATTTAGATCCCCAACAAGGACCAACTTTTCCTTTTTCATTGTGTCAGTTGCTTTTTCTAAAGCCTCAAAAAATTCCTCCACTTCTACCTTAGTAGAACCTTCTGTGGGACCATAGGCACAAATAAGTCTCATTGTCCAGTTCCCCATTCTCATATTTGCCCACATTACTCTACTTGAGACTGACTGCCATTCAAGAAGATTAGCCTCGTATTTTGTGTTGAATACTATGGCTACTCCTTCTTTTCCTTGATTGTTATTGCCTGAATATAACATTTTGTATTTATTGCTCAGAAAGATCTCACCAGTTTTGGTCTTTTTTGTTTCAGTCACACCTATTATGTCGATCTGGTACTTATCTAATTCCTCAGCTAGCTCCATTTCTTTGCCATTCAGGCTTCTTACGTTGATAGTACCGATCTTTAACTCTGGTGATGTTGAGTTGGGGTTTGTTTTCAGATTTGTTCCAGTAGCTGACTTTTCGCTGTTCGCCCTGGTTCCCTGGCGAAAACAACGGGGGCCTTGTTTAACCGGGCGATGCCCCAGCCGGCATGAAATTTTGTCATGTTGTACTATCATTTTTTATTTTGGTTTAACCAATAAGAATACAATTTGGTCGGCTAAATCCCAAATTGCCAGCCCATCCTCGTTCGTTCAGTATCAAAGTAGATACCCAACAGGGTGCACCACGAGAAGGTGAGGATTGGACATTAGGTCAGAAGCCCTGGTCGGTTCTCCGCATTCCTTTAAAGGCTATGTGGAGGTCTCCTCTCAGTTATACAGCTTTGACCCTTAAGCACCCCCTTTGTGATTTAAGGTTTAATTATTAAATATCATTAACCATATCATTAACTTTGTGATTTAAGGTTTAATTATTAAATATCATTAACCACAATATCATTAACTCCCAAATAAGATTTAATCTTATTTGGGAGTTGATGATATTGTGGAGCTTGATTGCAAAAAGGACTATGAGGGTTGTTTGAAAAGTTTGGTAAAAAAAAAAAAATAATAAGTTTAAAACATTGTTTTGGAAAAAAATCATCTTTATTTCTCAACATAGTCTCCATCAAGGTCTACACATTTGGTCCAGCAAGTTTCCAATTTTTTCATCCCATCTAAAAAGTAGGATTTTTCAAATTGTGCAAAATAGTCGCACAGGGCCAAGTCTGGAGAATATGGTGGATGTGGAACCAATTCTAACCTCAGTTCGTACAATTTTGCCTTTGCGACTGCCGATGTGTGGGACGGTGCATTGTCTTGATGAAAGAGTACCTTTTTGTGTGCACCAATCTTGGCCATTTTTTCTTAAGTTCTTCTTTTAAACGGTCCAACAATTGACTCCTGTTATTGTCTTACCCTTTTCCAGATAGTCTATCTTGATAATTTCTTGGGAATCCCAATAAAACAGTGGTCATCACCTTCCCAGCTGACAAAATGGTCTTTGCTTTTTTCGGTTCTCTTTCACCAGGCATTATCCACTGTTTTGACTGCTGCTTGGACTCAGGTTTGTGTAGTGGTGGATCCAAGTTTCATCTGCAGGTTAAACATTGCCAAATACTGTGTTGAAATGTCTTTTAGCATTCATTTTTGATCGACAGTCAACAATCATGGCACCCATCGCGCACAGCTTTTTCGTGTAGGATATTATATTATACACCCATTCCGGTAATCTCTCATGCACTTTCACTCACCAGTCTTCCATAATGATACCATTGATTTTGTCAGTCATTTCCTTTGTAGTAACCTCAGTCTGGAGCACGTTTCATCTTCAATGGACTTATGACCACATTTAAACTCATTTATCCAAAAATAAATAGTCTTTAATGCTGGTACAGAATCCTCATGAAACTTGGCTTTGATCTGCACAGCTGTCCATTTCTTTAAATAAAAGTGTTTTATCACTGCACAAAACTCGTTTTTCTCCATTTTTATGAAAAGTGCAAACATGTTCATTTTAAATGTTTTCCAAATGAGATCTATGCTTCGCACATGGCTAAAATTTTGCCAGGAGTCATGAAATCATAATATAATACATCTCATGACTCCTGGATAGATAATACATGCCAATACAGGTATGAATGAATGAATGGTGTCGCCATCTATTGGAAATTTATCAAACTTTTCAAACAACCCTCCTATACAGTTTGAAGGTAGGTGTGTTATGTAATTCTGGTGGAAGCATTAATATTATTGACTTTGTATAACAGCAGAAGCAGAGTATCATCATTAAACGATTTTAATATGGAAAATATTGACTCAGGAAGATTAAAAACACCTGTTAAAACAATAGGTAGTAAAATTGCTTCAAACACAATAGTGTTTGAAGCAATTTTGCAGTAACTATCTTAAGCAGTATATAGATGTTAAATTTGATAATAACATCAGATAAAGTAATAACACATAAATCATACAGCTGGCTTGGTTGAACAAGTGGATAGTATACCCTCTTTCCAACTAACAGACTGTGAATTTGAACCCCAGACATTGTTGGCATGGATAAATGTATAAATCAGTTTGCCACATGAATCAACAAGTTCTCAGGAAAATGTGTTGCATTTTTTTTTTACTAATAGATCAGACCGACCCCCCCCCCCACTCCAATTATTACCTGTTAAAGATTTTAAGTCAAATGAGTTTGAATTGATTTGTAGGAACATTTGGATTAATACTAAAAATTTTCATAGACATGTGAATTAAGTAAGGATAATAAATTAATCATAACCTGCTGTTTATAAAATTGCGTTAAAAAAAAAAGAATAAATTGAAACCTAACCGCGTGGGAATAATCCAAAATTATTCTCATTTATTAATTTTGGATTATTCCTAGGTGGTTAGGTTTCATCAATTTATTCTTAGTTTTTTTACATATATCTATAAAAGAATTAATCTGAGCATTCCTAACCTAAATAATTCAAATTTATTTGATTTTAGAATTTTTTATTGTGAATTAAAAATTGTAAAGCCAAATAAATTTGGTTTTAGTGTGGTTGTTGAGTAATTTATTTTGCGAACGTATAAGTGAACACTAATCACTAATACAAGAGGAAATGGTGAATACCTTAAATCTTTTTTTAGCTCTTCATACAGGTAGAGGTGGAGTTGTTTCACCCTCTGCGATGAACATATGTTTACTATGATTAACCAGCTCACTTTATTTTCACCGAGTTACAAAGGTCAAATTGAGATGTTAGTTCCATATGTTATAAACAGAGATATTTAGTGGAAAACATGGAATGCTTTGTGTGTATTTTAATCTTCAGTTTATGTATAGCCCATAGTATACAGTTAATGTTTACAACTTTTTGCAATTCACTCTCTATAAATGGGTACTATGAGAGCTCCATTCAAATCATCTGAAATTCAATTTTCTTACCAGGCTTTCTTGACTGTAGATTGTAATTTTTGTACAATTTTTATACTTCCCTATTTAAGCATTCCTATCATCTACTCCAGCTGTTCCACATTTCACTTTTCTGATGGTTCAGATATTGATATATACTCTTGATTTCATTTTCCTTGAATCTTTTCATTGTTATTGCTGCATCTCATATGTTATAATTTTTCAAGGTGTGATTACTTCAAACTTCCAGAATATTAGCTTATTTTTACAGCACTCTTCCTTCTTTTTGTAAGCATTTTTAATATCCTTTAAAACATTTTTTCTAACTTCATTATTATATCTTCTCTGTTTTTCCAGTGACTTATTTAGCTACTTTTACATATAACTTAGTTTTCTTACCTGAAAGTTCCTGAAAATAGATCAGATGCAAACAAACTTCTTTGCTTACACTTGGATAAAGAATTAAACCAAGTATATAATTTCTTGGTATCTTTAATTTATAGTTTTCTTGCATTCTTTAAGGGCACATATTGCCTCACTTGTGAGGAACTTTTAATAGAACTTTTTTACAGCACTGCTCTTAACTTCAGTCTTCCATACGGTTCTAATTTTTCTGTCTTTGTAGACAACTTCACATGTTCTCCTTGCTGAATCATTTGAGTCTTCAGCTTTTATCACTGGGTCTCTAAAGCATGGTTCTTGTTATCAAACTTTCTTTCTTTCTTTTTTTTTTTTTTTTTTTTTCCCCCACCCGTATTTGTGTGTGTGTTTATATATTGTCATTATGCTGATATTGTAAGTTTCAGATGGAAATATTTTGTTATGTGTAATAAATTACTTTTGAAAATGTTCATATATTTGTTCTTTTTTCAGCATGATGAACATTTCACATTTCATAATCCTCTTTATAATTTTATATTCTGAGCCACTCTGTTATTACTGTCAACAATTACATAATGCTGTCTCATGCATTTTTTCTCTCTGTATGTGAACTTATTCATATCTTTGTTAGAACTTATGATTAGTAATTAACAGACCCTGTTCTGAACAAATATCCAGCATGGATCATCATTATTAGTTTTACCATTTTCTAATTATATTTCTCTGTCTAGGATTAATTTCCTACTCTGCTGTTTAGGTCTCCAACAAGTACTAACTTTTTTTGTCAGTTGTTCTAATGACTTGAAATGTTTCTGTCTTTCTTAGTAGAATCTTTTGTGGGCCCATAGATGTAAATAAGTCATTGTCTTTCCATTTTTAAATTTCCACGCATAACCTTACTTAAAATGGCCTGACATTCAAGAAATTTGTTTTGGTGTTAATGTTGATACTGTATCTACTCTTTCTTTTCTCTAATCACGTTTGTCTTAAAGATAACCTGTAGTTGTGTAAAAAGTAATTTCTTTTTTTGTTTTAGTAACGCATTTATGTCAACTTGGTATTTCTATAATTGCTTTGCTAGCATCTTTTCTATTTTTGACAATGATTTTACTGCTCAGCCTGGTTTCCTGTTGAAAAAGAGGTGGGGAAGTTAACCAAGTAGCAATTCAATCAGTAGACATTTAATCTGGTACTGTCATATTTATCTTTAGTCTAGACCTAACCACAATACAGTTTTAATCATCTTAGTCCCAAATTGTAGTTCTTCTTTGGTCACTAATTATTCAGGTGTACTTGAAGATTGGACATTCCAGTGAAAATCACTTGTTTTTTTAAAATTCTTTAGAGAAAATATTCCATTTGTCTATGGTGTTAAGTTTGATGCTTTTAAAGAATCGTATCAGACATCAGTAAATTATTTCATTTACTTAACTTCCATTCCTTTTTAACTTGTATTAATCCATATATACACATTATTTTTCTTAAGTCTAGAGTGGATATTGCAGTAGATACCAAGCATCAAACAATACAAGGAGTAGCATTTCCTATTTCTGATGATGCCATCAATGCAATCTGTGATATGAAAGATGGAAGACTCAACTATATTCAGTTGGTGAGTTAACTGTTATCAGTGGTTTAGTGTTAAATTACTCTCTTCTGTAATGGCTACTAACATTGTCAAAGTTAAAATCATCATCATCATCATCAAATTCCTGCCATGTACCCTCAAGGGGTGTACAGAATATGATAGTACTACATGAAAAAAATTACATCATTATTAATTTCCCTATCTACAATTTTCCTCCAAATCAGCCTGTTACTTGTCAACACTCCAACATTATCAGATCTTATATTTCTATCGTCTAAAGCACTTTGTATCGTATCAATCCACCTATATCTTGGTCTTTCTCTGGGTCGTTTTGCTGCCAACCTGGCAGAGAACACTTGTTTTGCTAATCTTTCCTAGCCCATTCTATTTAAGTGACCATACCACCTGAGATTAGCTCTGCTAACGCATTCCTGGATGCTGACAATGCCAAGTTCTTTCCTAATATCCTCATTTTAAATATGATATTGCCATTGATGCCATCTGTTCATGCCTATAATCTTTCTCAGTACTCTCATGCCTGTGGTCTCTAGTCTTTGGCCAAGTGTTTTACTTCTGACCCAGCTCTCAGATCAATAAGTTAAAACTGGTTTGAACACTGTCTTGTATGCAGCTAATTTAGTGTTCCGACTAATTTCTCTCTTATTCCATATGAATTTATTCAATTGACTTCCCACCATACAAGCATTGCTGATTCTCTTTGTCTATTTCTATATTTAATTTACTATCTTCAGTAAAAATCATGCCTAAGTAGCTGAAATGTTTTACTTGTTCCACAGGTTCTCCATTCACAACACAATTGACATTTTCAATGATTCTGCCTGTTTTCATTGTCTTTGTCTTTTTATTGCTGACCTTCATACCATATCTATTACAACAGCTATTTAATTTAGTCAGAGAATCTTGCAGACTTGTAGCAGATTTATTTAGAAGTATAACATCATCTGCATGAAGCAAAGAGCTGACATTAACATCTCCAATTTTGATATCATGTTTAATACCACTTTCCTTCATAATGTGATCCATATAGATAATGAATAACAGAGGGGATAATGTACATCCTTGTCTCACACCAGATTTAAAATTAAACCATCCTCCTGTACTTCCTTCAATTCTAACTGCTGGCTTACAACTCAAATAAAGACTAAGTATTGCTTGATATAATGCCTTGACACCATATAACTGCAGCTTATTGAATAGCTTCTCTCTTGGCACCTTGTCATATGCCTTTTCCAGATCGACAAAACTTAAATACAGATCATTGTTATATTCCCATGCTTTCTCGACTATTTGTCGTAAAGTGAAGATCTGATCCTGACAGCTTCTATTTGGCCTGAATCCAGCTTGTTCTTCACCAAGCTTTTCTTCCACAATTCTTCTCAACCGTTTCTCAAGTATACCTGCATAGATCTTGCCAGGAACACTCAGTAGGGAAATACCTCTGTAATTCTTGCATTCAGTTTTATTTCCCTTTTTATATATGGGCACTATGAGAGCTCTACTCCAATCATCAGGAATTCGTCCCTCTGTCCAGGCTTTCTGAACTATGCAGTGCAGCCACTGTAAGACTCTTATACCACCATACTTCAGCATTTCTGGTCGAATATCATCTACTCCTGCTGCCTTTCCACATTTCAAGCCTTTGATGGCTTTTTCTACTTCAAGTATGATATGTATTCCTGACTGCATGCCTGGTCAATGTTTTTTACCACTGTGCTGTCATCACTGCTTGTTTCATTTAGCAGTTTTTCAAAGTAATTACTCCATACTTCAAGGATATCTTTTTCTCCCGTTTTCATGTCACCTTTATCATCTCTAATTCCTTTTATAGCACTCTTTCCTCCATTCTTAAGCTTCTTCAACAACCTCCAGAATATTTTGCCACCTTCTTGATATTTATTTTCTATATTCTTGCCAAAGTCCTCCCATGACTTTTGTTTAGCTAGTTTTACACAGTGTTTAGCATTCTTGCATTTGTCTCTATATTCTCTAAGAGCACAAGCTGACTTATTTGACAGGAACTTTTGGTATGCTTTCTTCTTTTCCTTCACTGCCTCTTTAACTTCCTGTGTCCACCAGGGAGTTCTGATTTTTTTATCCTTACAGACAACCTCACCACATGCCTCTCTGGCAGAATCAATGTTTTCTTCAGAGTTTGCCACTGAATCTCCAAGGTTTGATTCCTCTTCTCAAACTCTTTCATTTTTTCTTCAATAATCTTTGTGTATTTTAGTCTACAGTTCACATCTGAGAGCTGCTCAACTTTTATTCGCTTTAAAACTTTCTTACATGGTATTCTTTTCAATATGAAATTCAATTTTATCCTGCTCAAGACTAAGTAGTGATCAGTTGCAATTTCAAATCCTCTGTACACTCTGGTGTCCTGCACCAGGGAGAAAACATCACTATCAACAATAACATAGTCAATGAGACTTTCTTATTCCTAGCCTCTTCTCTCCATGTGAATTTGTGCACATTTTTATGTTGGAACATGGTGTTAGTAATAACCAGTCCATGTCCTGAGCAGAAATCCAACAGATATTTGCCATTATTATTAGCTTTGCTCTTTTCTCCAAATTTTCCCAAAATATTTTTGTATGTCTGACAATCATTTCCTACTCTGCTATTTAGATACCCAACAAGGACCAACTTTTCATTTTTCATTGTGTCAGTTGCTTTTTCTAAAGCCTGAAAAAATTCCTCCACTTCTACCTTAGTAGAACCTTCTGTGGGACCATAGGCACAAATAAGTCTCATTGTCCAGTTCCCCATTTTCATATTTGCCCACATTACTCTACTTGAGACTGACTGCCATTCAAGAAGATTAGCCTTGCATTTTGTGTTGAATACTATGGCTACTCCTTCTTTTCCTTGATTGTCATTGCCTGAATATAACATTTTGTATTTATTGCTCAGAAAGATATCACCAGTGTTTGTCTGTTTCAGTCACCCCTATTATGTCAATCTGGTACTTATCCATTTCCTCAGCTAGCTCCATTTCTTTGCCATTCAGGCTTCTTACGTTGATAGTACCGATTTAACTCTGGTGATGTTAAGTTGGGGTTTATTTTCAAAGTCAAAGTTAAAAACTGGAGAAAAATGAATCGCACTAAATATTGCCAATGAAATGAAATAGCAAAATTTTCAGAAAATAACATGTACTAAAATAATTTTAATTAATACTTACCTATATTTTGACATCATTACATTGCCATCTTTGGGGATCATGTTATATGTGCACACAAGTACTAACTCTGGGAAAATGAGACTGAAGAAAGGCAACACGTTAAGCCAACACATGTCCTTTCACCCGCAGCTGCCTGGCTTCAAGTCATCCAGTGGCCAACCATCTCAAAAAATCATCTAAATAATGACTTATCATCCTGTATGTGATACTGGAGATGTGGTTAACTCCCTGAGCACGCCAAAAAAACAGGAATAAAGTAACTTGGTTGCAACCCATGTTTTTATAGCCATGAGTAACTTGCATTGTGTGTGAACCTGTTGAGTGGTGGCTCAGTTTTCTTTTGGATACTTAGAATTTGCATGCTAGAGTGCCTATTATATCAGATATTTGCCTTCAGTCACTTTAAAACATTTTTTGTTAATTTTGTTGAGCACTATATTTTAATAAGTTTCAAAAAGAAAGTTGAATCACTGTGGGATGTGACCTGTAGACTTAGATATACAGATATTGAGGAAAAAAGTAAAGATGTTTGAAAACTAGACTGTCTTTACAGATGGAGTAGTAACATCTGAAGAAAATTGACTGACCCATTGATAAAGTTAGCATGTGGTGAAGTTGTCTGAAAAAAAATAGAAAAATCAGGACTTCGAAATTCAGAAAAAGGTGAATGAGTGGATTCATTGGAACTGCTGAAGAACTTTTTTTAAAGCCTGGGTGTCTCAGATAGTGATTAAGTGATGGTAGAAAGGCTGGAATACTGGATAATTTGCACCAAATTATCCAGTATTTGCTTTTTTTTTTCTTTTTTTTTTTTTAAGTTACAAGATAAATAAGATTTATAACGTTGGCTTTATTTGAATCTTTAAGAGGCATATTTCAGACAGTCTGTCTTATTTTTCAATGATAAGATTTGAATCTGTTGCTAAGAGTCAGAATCTGAATGCAAGTCCCATAACAGGGCTAGCACTCAGAAACAGCCATCCTTTAGGACAGTGAGATATTATTTTAACAATATTTTTAATGCAAGCAGCCTGTTGACTGCATGTTTGGTCTCTTTCTTTGCAGGACTTTTTTTAAGTCTTGCAAAACTCATTCTCTTTGACAGTAGTGAATGGGATATAGTCCAGCATTACTGGACCTTGATTGAACTATTCTGCACCTAAACTACATCCAGGTTTAGTCCCAAGTGGCTTTATTTGGGCATTTAAAGAATCACCTACATGATTGCACTTTAAAATTGATTATTGTTATTATATCACACCTCCAGGGAGTCCAAATACTCATCGAGGAAGGGCATCAACTCTATAACTCTTCGTCTCACTACTCCACCAATGCCGACTACCACCACTAGTGCTTTCACAGACAATTGCAAACATCCATGCCCATGGCAGGATTTGAACCCACAGCCTTTTGTCTTGAGAGCAGATACGCTAACCACTCGGCCAACCAGGCCGACTAGTTGAATTGAAAGTTGATGACGAATTAAAAAGTTTTGAAAAGTCATGACCATGCATTTTTCAAAAATGCTTTTTAATTCAACATCATGAAAAATGTATCGTAGTCACTGTGCATTTTTATTTGACTAACATAAGTAACTATTGCCTAATATCACTATATGAAATTTAAGTATTTCTGGTTATGTTTGATAACGAGCATTAATTTTCATCCTTTGTCAAGAATATCAACCAAAATATTCCAGGAATATAGGACATATTAGTAAAGTACACTCTGTAAAAATTCTTTAGTTTTTATTGCAAACTAGCTTTTCTGTTCTTCACTGCTCACACACAAATATTAGATGTGTTGTAACAGTTAATGAACATTGACATGCTGTTAGCTTATTAGACATGTATCCTGTTGTAGTTGATGATATAAACATTTTCATTCCACCTCCTCCTCCCCCCGTCTTTTTCAGAGTATAGATATTGACAATGAAGAGATAAATTTGGAATCCAAAGAGGACGTAGATGTGCATTCCTTGAGTGAGAAAATTCCTAAAGACCATGCCCGCTACCACTTATTTTCGTTTCCACACACACATGAAGGTGACTACTTAGAAAGCATAGGTAGATATGAATTTTTTTATCATTTGTCTTGCGTTGCTTGTTAAGAATGTGAGTACTGTAATGTAGATGAACCTGAGTTTTCAGTAACTGAAGAAAGAACATATGACCACAGTAAAAAGTAGTTTAAAACTAGGCAACTCATTGTTTGCCTAAGTTTATGCACTGACAGTTTATAATACTCAAATTGAAATATCTAAATTTACTTATTCTACCTTTTCACTGTGTTCATATTCTTCAATAATGAGTTCTGTAATAATCTTTAGGATGGAACACAGTCACTTTTGTTCATTGTATTAGATAATTATTTCTGGCTCTATCAAAAGCTCATTAACTATCATTCTTTCTAAGCTTGCTTCCTTATCTTATGTATTTTGTTGTACAGTACTTGATCTATTGTTGCCCTCAGTTAACTACATATTTATAGTTGGCTGTTCCTCAACTTTTTTCTGTTCTTCATTAATGCTGTTCACCATATTTCATTGTCAAGCCATAGTTCTCCTTTAATGGGTTTATATAAATAGTTATGCCAGCATAAGATATTTCATAGTAAGATGAGTTGTGAAGAACATGCAGACTAATTTGTGAGAAGTGCTATGATAGGCTGCCACACACTTCAGGGAGATATTGACTTAGATAGCAGGAAGATGACCCAAATTTCACAATCAGAAATGTTAAATTACAGTAAAAAAAACAAGCTTGCCATCAGATAAAGCATAGTAAACTACTGTTGACAAGTGTCAACCACAAGTCAGTCTTAAGGCAAAGAATGAAATTCATCACTGAAAAATAACATTAAACTTCAGTTTCTGGACACCTCAATTACACATGATCCTAATGGCTCATTCATCTTTCTTTCTGTATTGGAAACCAATTTATAGGTGGGCCATTGTATAAGAAATACATTGCAGAAGATGATGATAAATAAATCCATATTGTCCAGGCCTTGTATCATTTGTTGAATGATCATATCGAATATTCCATAGTGTGCATGTCCTTGATTTTATGGCCTTAGTAAAGTTTGATTCTTTCCTAGCTAACCTGGTCTTTACTTAACTCTTATTTTTTTTTCAAAATGAACTAATTTCCTTAACTGAGCTCATTATCACCTATTCTTAGTCTTGGCACGATCAGTACAATTCAAATTCACTTTGCTATTAAGTTCAGCTTTTCAAATTGATATTGATAATTTTTTTGCTGACATTTAATTGCTCTACTGTCATGTGTCTTTCTTAGTACATCATCAAATTTCTGCCATGTACCCTCAAGGGGTGTACAGGATATGACAGTACTACATGAAAAAATTACATCATTACTAACTTCCTATCTACAATTTTCCTCCAAATCAGTCTGTTACTTGTCAAGACTCCAACATTATCAGATCTTATATTTCTATCGTCTAAGGGACTTTGTACCATATCAATCCACCTATATCTTGGTCTTCCTCTGGGTCGTTTTCCTGCCAACCTGGCAGAGAACACTTGTTTTGCTAATCTTTCCTCTCCCATTCTATTTAAGTGACCATACCATCTGAGATTAGCTCTGCTAACGCATTCCTGGATGCTGACAATGTCAAGTTCTTTCCTAATATCCTCATTTTAAATATGATATTGCCATTGATGCCATCTGTTCACGCCTCTAATCTTTCTCAGGACTCTCATATCTGAGGTCTCTAGTCTTTGGTCAAGTGTTTTACTTCTGACCCAGCTCTCAGATCCATAAGTTAAAACTGGTTTGAACACTGTCTTGTATACAGCTAATTTAGTGTTCTGACTAATTTCTCTCTTATTCCATATGAATTTATTCAATTGACTTCCCACCATATCAGCTTTGCTGATTCTGTTGTCTATTTCTATATTTAATTTACCATCTTCACTAAAAATCGTGCCTAAGTAGCTGAAATGTTTTACTTGTTCCACTGGTTCTCCATTCACAACACAGTTGACATTTTCAGTGATTCTGCCTATTTTCATTGTCTTTGTCTTTTTATTGCTGACCTTCATAAGATATCTATTACAACAGCTATTCAATTTAGTCAGAGAATCTTGCAGACTTGTAGCAGATTTATTTAGAAGTATAACATCATCTGCATAAAGCACAGAGCTGACATTAACATCTCCAATTTTGATATCAGGTTTAATACCACTTTCCTTCATATTGTGATCCATATAGATAATGAATAACAGAGGGGATAATGTATATCCTTGTCTCACACCAGATTTAACATTAAACCATCTTCCTGTACTTCCTTCAATTCTAACTGCTGACTTACAACTCAAATAAAGACTAGGTATTGCTTGATATAATGCCCCATTGACACCATATAACTGCAGCATATTAAATAGCTTCTCTCTTGGCACCTTATCATATGCCTTTTCCAAATCGACAAAGCTTAAATACAGATCTTTGTTATATTCCCATGCTTTCTCGACTATTTGTCGTAAAGTGAAGATCTGATCCTGACAGCTTCTATTTGGCCTGAATCCAGCTTGTTCTTCACCAAGCTTTTCTTCCACAATTCTTCTCAACCGTATCTCAAGTATACTTGCATAGATCTTGCCAGGAACACTCAGTAGGGAAATACCTCTGTAATTCTCGCATTCAGTTTTATTTCCCTTTTTATATATGGGCACTATGAGAGCTCTACTCCAATCATCGGGAATTCGTCCCTCTGTCCAGGCTTTCTGAACCATGCAGTGCAGCCACTGTAAGACTCTTATACCACCATACTTCAGCATTTCTGGTCAAATATCATCTACTCCTGCTGCCTTTCCACATTTCAAGCCTTTGATGGCTTTTTCTACTTCAAGTATGGATATGTATTCCTGACTGCATGCCTGGTCAGTGTTTTTTACAACTGTGCTGTCATCACTGCTTGTTTCATTTAGCAGTTTTTCAAAGTAATTACTCCATACTTCAGGGATATTTTTTTCTCCTGTTTTCATGTCACCTTTATCATCTCTAACTCCTTTTACAGCACTCCTTCCTCCATTCCTAAGTTTCTTCAACAACCTCCAGAATATTTTGCCACCTTCTTGATATTTATTTTCTATATTCTTGCCAAAGTCCTCCCATGACTTTTGTTTAGCTAGTTTTACACACTGTTTAACTTTCTTACATTTGTCTCTGTATTCTGTAAAAGCTGACTTATTTGCCAGGAACTTTTGGTATGCTTTCTTCTTTTCCTTCACTGCCTCTTTAACTTCCTGTGTCCACCATTGAGTTCTGATTTTTTTATCCTTGCACACAACCTCACCACATGCCTCTCTGGCAGAATCAATCAATGTTTTCTTCAGAGTTTGCCACTGAATCTCCAAGGTTTGATTCCTGTTCTCAAACTCTTTCATTTTCTTTTCAATAATCTTTCTGTATTTTGGTCTACAGTTCACATCTGAGAGCTGATCAACTTTTAATCGCTTTAAAACTTTCTTACATGTTATTCTTTTCAATATGAAATTCAATTTTATCCTGCTCAAGACTAAATAGTGATCACTTCCAATTTCAAATCCTCTGTACCCTCTGGTGTACTGCACCAGGGAGAAAACATCACTATCAACAATAACATAGTCAATGAGACTTTTCTTATTCCTAGCCTCTTCTCTCCATGTGAATTTGTGCACATTTTTATGTTGGAACATGGTGTTAGTAATAGCCAGTCCATGTCCTGAGCAGAAATCCAACAGATATTTGCCATTATTATTAGCTTTGCTCTTTTCTCCAAATTTTCCCAAAATATTTTTGTATGTCTGACAATCATTTCCTACTCTGCTATTTAGATCCCCAACAAGGACCAACTTTTCCTTTTTCATTGTGTCAGTTACTTTCTCTAAAGCCTGAAAAAATTCCTCCACTTCTACCTTAGTAGAACCTTCTGTGGGACCATAGGCACAAATAAGTCTCATTGTCCAGTTCCCCATTCTCATATTTGCCCACACTGGTGAGATCTTTCTGAGCAATAAATATAAAATGTTATATTCAGGCAATGACAATCAAGGAAAAGATGGAGCTCACCAGTTTTGGTCTTTTTTGTTTCAGTCATCCCTATTATGTCGATCTGGTACTTATCTAATTCCTCAGTTAGCTCCATTTCTTTGCCATTCAGGCTTCTTACATTGATAGTACCGATCTTTAACTCTGGTGATGTTGAGTTGGGGTTTGTTTTCAGATTTGTTCCAGTAGCTGACTTTTCGCTGTTCGCCCTTGTTTAACCGGGCGACGCCCCAGCCGGCATGAAATTGTGTCATGTTGTACCATCACTTTTTTTTTTATTTTGGTTTAACCAATAAGAATACAATTTGGTCGGCTAAATCCCAAATTGCCAGCCCATCCTCGTTCGTTCAGTATCAAAGTATATACCCAACAGGGTGCACCACGAGAAGGTGAGGATTGGACATTAGGTCAGAAGCCCTGGTCGGTTCTCTGCATTCCTTTAAAGGCTGTGTGGAGGTCTCCGCTCAGTTATACAGATTTGACCCTTAAGCACCCCTCTTTTTTAGTATGGTTATACAAATACTCATATATTGCTCTACTATCATGCATCTTTCTTTGTATAGCCTTTTCACTCTGAAGAAATATGCATGAAATCCATATAAACCTTGATGAATTTTTTTTATTTTTTATCTAGAAATGAAACAATTTTTCTGTATTATTTCCAGATAAAGAAGCTATATCTATCCCCTATGTATTAGGCTCAGTGACCTGTCACATCCAAGTACTTTTTCCTTGTAGAAACCTGATTAATATTATGATCTGCAAATCTTAACAAATGATGACCTGACTAAATAAGGTATAATCCAGGGGTGTCAATAATGTCGATCATGATCTATGGATAGATCGCATAGTGCTTTGGGGTCGATCGCAAATTTATTTTGTCTCAATTTTCAAAATACTATATAGATGAGTCTGAATACGATAAAGCAAGTAAATAATATTAACCTATTTATCAAAGAATAATATATGTTATGGTTCTATTTAAAATTTACGTTAATTAAAAAATTTAAATAAATATTTTTTTGTACAATAATTCCGGTTTATAATTCAATTATATTAAATTGAATTTTATTTCAAAAATTTCGATAGAAAAATTACAAATATTAGTTAAAAATGTTTAAATTTCCTGATATGAGACTTTTGTTGTGGAGTGTACTTGGAAATGTATGCGCCTCATAGACATGCCCACTTTGGGATTTTGTTTGCTTTAATGCACTGTATAAACTGGGTTGTTTGTTTTGTGCTAGTGCTCTGCAACAAGTTTAAAATTTGAAGTTTAAAGTGTTTTAATATAATTTAAAATTGTACTGTCATGACTACTACGAAAAAAGCAAAGACATCAGAAGAGTGGAAACATCGTTATTTCTTTATTATGATCAAAGACAAATGTTGTTTGATTTGCAATGGAAGTGTTTCTCTGCCAAAAAAAGGGAACGTGGAACAACATTTTAAGTCGCTGCACAGCAGCTATGGAACGGTGTATCCACGTAACAGTGATTTATGAAAAGTCAAAATTCAAGAATTGAAGAAAAGTTTGTCATCACAGCAGTTATGTTTCATTAAAATAATATCGAACTCGGAGACAGCAACAACTGCATCGTTAAGAGTGAGCCATATTCTTGCTAAACATAAGAAACCCTTTAGTGATAGTGCAATTTTTAAAAAAGCATTTCTTGAAGCAGCTGAATCGTTGTTTTGTAACTTTGAAAATAAATCAGAAATAGTTGCTGCTATCAATGAAATACAGTTGAAAAAACGAGTAGAAGAAATAAATTCAGATCTAAAAGAGCAACGAATGCAGGATATTAAGGATTGTCAGGCCTTTTCGCTTCAGTTGGACGAATCTACTGATGCAGTTGACATCGCCCAAACTCGTTGCAGTGTAGAATAAGTAATGCTGGTTCATCAGGAAGTTCAAAATGAAATGTTTATTTTAATCAGTGTGGTTAAAAAACTGCAATATTCTTTTAAGCATTATAACTAATTAATATTACGATAATTAAAATAATATATTGCAATAATAATAATAAATAATATTACGATGATTTTTTTCTTTGTCTGAACATAAATTAGAAATCTTATACCTTGTACTCCAATTTTGAAAAAGGTAGATTGCAGGTATATCTGTATGGACAGTGTCGATCTTATGCAAACATTAGTTGACACCTCTGGTTTAATCAATGATATTCAGTCCATCTATAATATATACTAGTCAGATGTTAACAGGAGTCCTGCAATTAATAGCACTACAGTAGACATTAAATACCATAGTGCCATATGAATTAGGTGAACAGCTTGTAGAAAAAAATATTTAATATATATTTATTATTGTTTAGTTCCCTGTCTGGTTTTTAAATAAAGACCAGTGGACAGGTGATTTGGCATTAGGTTATACAGAGTCATCTCTCACTGTAACAGACAACCAAAAAAAGTACCAGCAAAAGGCATAACATTAATTAATGTTATGCCTTTTGTGAATTTCCCCTGGCATAACATTATGCCAGGGGAAATTCATTAAAGCAAACTAAGCCTTCCATTATAATAAACTATTCTTTTGGTCCCTAGGAGTTTGTTGTAGTGAAAGTTGACTGTAATCAATTTGATATTCTGTTATAAAAATAGAGAATGATTATAAATTCATCATGTCATAACTAAATATTGAAACTTCTTTGAAGGTTTCTAAATTGGCCAAAAGATTTAATACAACCCTCTGTATCAGAGTTGCCTTTGCTTGCACTTTTAAGACATAAAATCTACCAGGAACCTGAATATTCACCTTTTATTAGTGCTTTGGATTACATTTCACTTTCCTGGCAGTTGTTTTGAAACTGTGGATTCTCATTAGAGACCAGACAGAAACCATGGCCAGAGAGCCTCTTGGAGCTCTGGTCAGTTTTGAAACTCAGTTTCAGTTCATTTTGCTTTGAAAACTAATGCTGGATTTATAATATCCTTATGTTATAACTTTGTTGTCAACTAAAAGCCTTTTAAAATTCTTTCAGCTACTGAAATTTTGTTTTTCTGCAATTGAAATTCAAGGATAAGAAACTCAAGTTCAACATTTTTCTAATAAAGCATTTTATTGTGTAAATTGTAGAGTTACTTTTGATTGACTACTGTTTTTACTGGAATTATATTTTTTATTTTTCCTTTTCAGTATTTATATATTCAGTTGCTGGTTACAATTGTCCAGTAAAAGAAAGAATGTTATATTCCAGTTGCAAAAGTCCCCTCTTAGAAGTTATCGAAAATAAAATTGGTATTGAACTGGCCAAAAAGGTTTGTTTTAATAGATTCCCTTCTCCTCCTAACTTCAGTCTTGATGAATTAGTTTCTTTGTCATAGAACAGTTTAAAAAAATTAATTTGAAGGTGTCATAGTTGATATCTCATATGGAGGTGGCAGGGCATTTCTTTTAGCAAAAGTTTAGTTTGTCTTGAAAACCTCACACCTGCAAAACAAACAAACCAGATGTATTACGTTTACTAATTGTGGACAACACATGAATAGCAGACAATATGTGGGTAGTTACTTTAACATAATTCCAGTGGGCTTAACTTAGCCCTCATTTCTAGATCCACTCGACTCTAAATAGTGGAAATCAATTCTTATGTCCATTCTCCAGCAGAAAGAAGGATAACCTAACTTATTTCAGTATCCAAAACTAAGTCAGGTGTTAGGTCTTACAAAGAATTCTCTTCATTTCATTTTACCATTTGATAATACCTAGAACCACAGCCCTTCTCTTGCAAAATGATAGCATTTAGATTTTCTTATTTTGTATTATTTTTATTGTATTATTTTGTATGAACATATCACATATGCAACTAGCACCCATAGGAGTGTCTCCTCATAGCAATTTAGTCTTCATTTAGTTTAATTTCGCTTCTTCCACTTATTGTTTCTTAATGTGCATGCACAGACACACACATGCATGTTGATGCAACATTAAAAAAAAGTTAGGCATTCCCTTCTACTCCAGATTGCTTCTCACATCAACAACTGCTTACTCATAATAAATTCCAAATTCACTCAGATATGGCATACAGCTGTACCCACATTTGAGGAGATGTTTCCAAAATGTTTAGCACTATAGCAATGCAGACTATCATCAATGAACACCATTTATTGGCCAGGTACAAGAGGAACATTTATTAAGTCCTTAAAGACTAAAGGTGAATGAGCTATTCTCATATGGTGGACGTGGATGGGTTTTTCTTATTATTCCAGGAACAAGAATTTTGATGCCTAGTACACTCTCACCTTTAATTGTTTTTGCATAATCACAACTAAAACCAACTTCTCAAAACCTTAATCTTTGTTCCATTTAACAGAGTACTTAAGTTGGTTAATCTCTTCCTTTATACACATTTTTTACTCTTTTTATTCTGTAGAAGAAACATTGAGATTATAGTATGCATAGACCTGCACCAATTACTAAATCTAAACACTTACCTAATTTTTGTATAAAGCCAAATTTCTTGATTTGCAAGCAATTTCAAATAAAGCAATATGGACAGATTTCAAAATGAAGAATGGGACATTGAAACTTGTAGCTCTGGTCCTGATTTTATGCTTCGGTCTCTTTTAATCACGCACATGCAAGAAAACTACCTTGATATTTTTCAAAAAAACTTAGCTATTTGTTTTTTAATTTGATGTGACCTGAAAGCAGAATCTGTTCTGTGATAGAAAAGTGGATTCAGAAATTCCCTCTCCCAAAAAAAAAAAAAAAAAAAAAAAAAAAAAAAAAAAAAAAAAAAAAAACATCATCAAATTCCTGTTATATACCCTCAAGGGGGTGTACAGGATGTGATAGTACTACATGAAAAGTTTACATCAGTTACTAAATCATTTGATATTTTGGTTTAGGCCAATAAGAATACAATTTGGTTGGCTAAATCCCAAATTGCCAGCCCATCCTCGTTTGTTCAGTATTCAAGTAGATACCTAACAGGGTGCACCATGAGAAGGTGAGGATTGGATATTAGGTCAGAAGCCCTGGTCAGTTCTCCACATTCCTTTAAAGCAGGGGTTCCCAACCTTTTTGGTCCCAGTACCCCTTGGCTTTTAGTAAATTATCCGGTACCCCCTATTCATTATAATAAGAAATAAATTCTCAAGTTTACCATGCAGATTCAAAGAATATAAGAAATAAACAGTAATTAAGTTTTCATGAAAGCTTTATTCGGTAAATACATCAATTACATTATCATAAAATTGTAAAATCTTTATTAAACTGTAGTAAAATCAACTAATGAGACCCTTGATTCTGTTTCTCATCCACAAACAGTTTTATTCTTGGTACAGTTTTTGAAATAGATACCGGCATATCATGTTCAGGCTCCAGTTTGTTTCTATAGATAAGTTGTTATAAATGGAATTATAGCCATGTAAGCACGTTTGGTGATAATGGGATATGCTTCTCCAAGCGTACACCAAAAATTTCGTAACTTCATTGGTTGGAATTCAATTCGGAATTTGTTGTTATTGCGGAGATCAATTATCTCGTCTTTCACTGGGTCGTTGTCACTGATTTTTTTTTCTAAATCAGTATGAAAAGGGTTATGTATCCAGACTTCATTCAATTGGTCAGGAGGAATTATTCTTTCAACTGCCTCTTTCAAAGGTTTTAAATGCAATATAATGCTATCACGAACTTCCTGTTTTAGTTCATATACAGGATCTGAAGTGATTTCATCAAGAGATTTGAAATTGGCAAAGTTACCTAACTCCACCTTTCTTCCCCAGAGAGTCAATTTTTCTTGAAACGATTGTATCTTTTCTTCAGCCTCCGCAAGAATGACATCTGTACCTTGCGGTGAAATGTTCACAGAATTAAGAATTCCAAATACATCAGAAAGATAAGCCAGAGAAATCTCAAAGTTTGGATCTTTAAAATACGAAGCAAAAGCAGATTCTTTTTCGACTAAAAAAATTTCATTTAAATTTCTAAGTTCAAAAACCCTTCCAAAAACATTTCCTCTGGATAACCATATGAAGCAGCAGTACAATATGATCTGCTCCAACCTCTTCACACAAAGATTTAAACACATGGTGATTCAATGCTTTTGCTTTGATAAAATTCACAACTTGAACAACAACATCCAAAACGGCTTTCAAATTATGTGGAAGTGTTTTAGATGCTAAAGCATACCGGTGAAGGATGCAATGGCTTGTAAAAATATTTGGGTTGATTTCTTTAACTAAAGCACTAAAACCTTATTTTTTTCCCAACGTAGCGGGAGTACCGTCAGTACAAATAGATTCTACTAATTCCTATGAAAGGCCATTTTGAATAAAAAAAAATCATTCACCAAATTCATAATGTCCACTGCCTTTGTTGTTTCTTTCAAGGGTTTACAAAAAAAAAAGAAATTCCTCTTTTATTTCATTCTGATGTATATATCTAATAAAAACAAGAAGCTGTGTGCAGTTAGAGACATCAGTTGATTCATCCAACTGTAAACTAATTCTTGCAAGACTTTTCTTAATTTCCTTCACTACCTGTACATGTATGTCTTCTGACATTTCTTGAATCTGATTACAAATTGTATTATTTGATAATGGTATTTGTGCAATTTTCTCTTTTGCTTCTTCACCACACATCAACTCAACCATGTCCATAGCACACGGCTTCACTAATGTCTCAGCAATTGTATGTGGTTTCTTTTCTTTGGTGACCCTCAATGTAAGGGATAACTGGCCTCCAGTGCTGGCTTCTTTGGGGTAATAAATCCATGGTCATGAAGTGTGACATTCTTACCAAATCGTGCTCGTTTTATTCTAAATGAGGACTCTGACTCGTTAGAATGTTTGGGATGAACATTCTGAAGATGCTCTCTCAATTTTGATGGCTTCATACTGCCATTGCTGAATATCTTGGAGCAAATGAAGCAATTCTTCTTTGTCAAACACAAAAGTAAAACCATACTGCACATATGAATCTTGGTAACAACATTTCTTTGGCGTGGTCATTCCTTGGGTCTGCAAAAATATTTTTTGTATATAAATCCTGATCTAACCTTTCATTTTAAAAATAAGTTAAAAAATAAATAATATTTTAATGTATTTAAATCTTGATCTATCCTTTCATTTTTAGAATAGGCTAAAAATAAACTATAAGCTACTTATGATTAGATTAAAATTTAGTCAGCAAAAGTGAAGTTGGTAAAAGTAATTTAGCTAGCCTATGTTATCACTAAACGTGTGTACTGTGAGCATGTCGAAATGAAGCAGTTGGAGTGTGTACCATACAGTACATCATGCACCTGCGCAGGAGGTGCAGATGCTGTGGAGGCAAGTCTCGAGGGAGCGCCGATCTGGCAATTTCACTGGCTATCTTGAATCTTAACCAGGCATTTTGAGTTATCGGACCCTGCAGTGAGAAAAAAGTCTATGCAACCTCACTGTGTCCGAAAAGAGACCTGAAATGTTGCTGGTGTGGCTGACAGACAGTACCAACATGGAATAACCTGGAAATGTTGATAACATAACTATTTTTGGAATATATTAATAGCATAATATACTTATTTACCTGCTATTCACCATATCCCCTGGACAAGCTTCCTGTACCCCCTGGGAGTACGGGTACCCCAGGTTGGTAACCCCTGCTTTAAAGGCTATGTGGAGGTCTCCTCTCAGTTAAAAAAAAAAAAAAAAAACCATTCATTTTTATATTGGTCACACATGCTAGAAGTTATAGAACTATTAGAATGTTAAGGCTGTTTTATTTTTCTTCTACACCCATTTTTGTAACCATTTTTAGTTATAGGCATCTCCCATTTATCTCCCTCTTTCTCTGTTGAAGGCTTCCTGATGGCAACATTGTCCAGCCTGTCTTCAGTTTAGGCATCAGTTTTAATAACAGTAAACTACATGAGTTATAATATACTCAGTCAGCATGCAATCTGCATGATATTAATTTTTACAGATGATTGAAATATTGATTAAATTATTTTTTTTTTAAATTTGTGTTTTAGTCTTATTGTACTTAAATCTATTTAGTTAAGCACTGATCATAATATACAAATCTGTAATGTATTCTTCAGGACAAGATATATTAACTTAGAATGTAATCGTAAATCACACTGTCTGTGAGTGTATGGTATATCCATTACAAATAAAATGTAAGTCATTTACCATCTTAAAGTGCAAACTGTATACTTTATCATCTTCTAACTGTGGCTGCCACAGTTAGAAGTTACGTTCTAAGTTAATATATCTTGTCCTGAAGAATAAATTACAGATTTGTATATTATGATCAGTGCTTAACTAAATAGATTTAAGTACAATAAGACTAAAACACAAATTTAAAAAAAAAAATCATTTAATCAATATTTCAATCATCTGTAAAAATTAATATCATGCAGATTGCATGCCGACTGAGTATATTATAACTCATGCAGTTTACTATTATTAAAACTGATACTTAAAGTGGGAGGTGTCATGTGGATATTAGTAGTGGTACCTGTGAATTACCATATACAATACAATTAACTGTCAATTTCATCTCAAAATTTCTTAAGAGACAAAGGAGTGAGCCCGGGGTTGCAATTTTTAGACAAAAATATGCTTGGGGATAAAAAAAGATTATCTGGAACTGTTCATAAATTCTAACTTATTTAATGGGAAGCTGATTATTTTGATTCCCTTGAGCTTAGAATTAATTGTATTTCTAAAAACATTTGTCTTCCCCTCCTCAAAAAAAAAAAAAAAAAATGCTGTCCTTACTCCGATTAACCTAGTTATAAAAATCATTGACAAAAGTCTTATTTGTGGCCAAACCAACAAAATAAGTTAACTGATGAAATCAATTCCTGAGATCCTGAATTTAGTTCATACCATGCTTGACCTTAACATTTGTATTACCAAAAACACAGCTATTTGATTGAGACCTGCATTGATTGCATTAACTTTCATAAATTCTTTGAATTATAAAAGCAGAACTGAAAATATAATCTTACATTATGAAAATTATGGATACAACTACCATGTTAGAGAAACTTTAGTTTAATATAAACCAAAATATACACTCGATGTTTCAACCTTCACATTAAAGTCATCTTCTGGAGTATATGTATATATGCTAAAGTTACTGATCAACCATTAAAACTATTTGCCATGTAGATTGTAGTGCAGCTTGTTTCTTTGTATATATACGTATACTCCAGAAGATGACTTTAATATGAAGGTCAAAACGTCAAGTGTATATTTTGGTTTATATTAAACTAAAGTTTTACCCTAACACGGTAGTTGTATCCATAATTTTCATAATGTATTCTGATCACTGTGTAAGCACGAAAGAAAGGAAAAAGATAATCTTCAGAATTCAGATATGATTATAAACCTGGACTCTCTTCCCTTTCCCCACTGATGTTCCTTTAGCTGAAACTTTACATTTCCAGCAATATCCGACATAATTTGGTCTGCCTTTTTGATTTCAGTATTTGTGTTAGATATCTTTGAATGGCAAAGGAAATTTACAGGAATAGAAAGTAATGGAATGGTGAATTTGTAAGAGGTCCATGACACAAAGTGTGAGTTTAGGCTTAAGTACTGATTATAACTCTTCGAATGTTTAATGAAACTTGCACAAGGAATGAATTACAGTTTAATGCTTCCAGTATTTTGTCTTTCACATTTTATCTTCAAGTTTTACCTTCAAGGGTAAAATATAAATTGCAACATGTGCAACAAAGTAAAGTGGAACTTAGTAGACTGAATTCTAATTCTAGCTAGAAAAAGTCCCCTCTGTGAGCACTAGTAGGAAGCCTAGGTCGTAACTCAGAAAATGCCTAAGAATCATTTCCCATATTTTGGAGGGTTTAACACAACCATACTTATTTTAATCTTATTGATTTTTAAGGATTGCAACAAGTTTTGAAAAACACCTCACATTTCAATCTACTGTGATGCATTTTTTTTTTTTTTTTTTTTTTTTTTTTTTTTTTTTTTTTTTTTTTGGCAGTGTCCAACACTAGACTTGACTGTCCATAGTCATGATTACCAGTGTATCTTTTATATTCTTCCAGGTAGATGTTAGCTGATCCAGTCTAGATAAATTCAAAATATAAGATAGTTATAAGATGTATAACTCAAGATTGAGTAAAAACAAGATTTTAAAATGAATAAAGATCTTAAACATGCTAAAAATAAGTACATATGAAAACTAGAAAGTATGACAATTGTTAGCTTTATGGGGTGAAAAATCATTTTAGGCCCCCTCATAAGTGTTGGAGAAGAGGATCAAGTTTTTTGTCATATGCAAGACAATGTGAATTGTTTTTGGGTTATTCAGTCTGCAAGATGCATTCCTAATTGATAATTTCTGATCTTTGAAGATCTAATGAGCAGGTTCAGGGCTTTCCTTTGTCATTCAGATCCCTCATCGTGTACAGATCCACTTTTAATTTATTCACAGTTTAAATACTTGGATGAAAATAAACATAATCATATCATTAAGACAGTTTGTTTTAAATTTATCTTATTTCACCAAAATATGCATTGACTTTTGGGAATAGCCTGTATTTTGCAATTTTTTATACATTCATGGGATTTAGCAAGTCAAGCCACTGGAGAAAACCAGATTGTTGTACTTTAAGTGATAAGTATAGGAGTTCACTTTGATATTTGTTTGATAGTTTTAAACATGAATTACTAAAAAAAAATTATTATGGTGATTCTGCATTGGAGCAACAGAATTTGATATTTACTTATAAGTGAATATTTGTTATTCCTTTCCTATTTAATTCAGTTCAAATATTGAAAATTATCTAGAATACTCCGAAAGTTATATTTTGTTTTTATATACAAATAGTATACATTGTTGATAACAGAATGTATATTATTTTTAGATTGAGATAGATAATCCAGAAGAACTGACTGAAGAATTTCTTATAGAGGAGATTCATCCAAAGAAAAACATTCACAGACAAAAATTTCCAAAACCTAAAGGTCCAAGCAATCGTGGAGCAAGAAGACTTATACGTCCTCAGCAAGAGGATGCTGTTTGAGCATATGTTTATATTATATTATGATTGTGTACATAATTACTTTCATATGCAGTAATTGCAAATGGAAGTTTGCAAACTGTTTGTAATAAATATTGAAGCAAATTGTAATATATAAACTCAGGTTGTTTGTTAGTTGAGACTATATAGGAATTTACAAATTAAGGACATTTAGTTTTCATTATGCATGCACTAGCTGATTAGTAATAATCATAAGCTAGAGAAACACAAGCCCATAGATCTGGTGCACTAGTATGTTTTATTATCCGGTTTTGTAAGATATAGTTTATAATAAATCCATAACTGGAATTTATAGTCTTCTAATAGTTCAGTATTTTTTAACTCAAGAAAAAACTGACTTGTTTACCAGTGAGTTCAATGCATATTTTCCATAGGGAAAGGCAATAAATATCATCACTAAAAATAGAAATAATTGTATTTCATCTTAGATATCATTGCTGTTTACATAGTTCATATGCCAAATCTTCATTCTGGTTTGTATATAAAAAATGTCATATTTCATAAGTTCTTATCAACATGCAATTTTTTTTAACAATTAGTTTAACAAATATTAAATGAACACAATTCAGATTTTAAAATCTAATTGCTCACTTTTTTAGTTTTTGTCATTGTGAGATGAATTTATTACCATGCCAATTTTTATAAATTTCAGTTTTTCATTTATTTAGCAGATAGCAGTATATTTTTATATAGTTAACATGATATTCTAAAAAATTAAATCAAAATAAAACCTATCTAGTCAAATATTTATCTGGTTATTGAAATTTTGTTAGATAATACTAAAATAACTTTTAGACTTTTAATGTAAATAGTTGTTAATAAGTTGAGCCTTATTGATAAATTTAAAGATGAAAAAGTGTTTAAAAGCAGTCTAAACCTTTTTGTATATTATGAAATATTCAGTTATTAAATTTTTAAATATTTCTTTGTTTCTAATTAACTTTTAATCACTTTCTGATAGTCCAAATCAGATAGTTCCTGTGTTCATTTTTAGCAAAGAACTAGAATTATGCACAAATTCTTGCTCAACTTGTTCTATAACTGAATATACTTCACTGTTCTGAATTAGTTTCAGAACAGTGAAGTATATTTAAAAACTAAAACTGCCTAGCATATCTTGCTACAGTATATTTTTGGTCAAGAAACAGTTAAATAAATGGATAATAAATATCAACTGGTATTTAATGGCTAAGCAAGTATTGTTTTTAAATCAAAACTTCACACAAATACAAACCTTTGGTTTACTTGGAAGACATGGACTGTGCTTTAGAGCCTGTCTGCCTATGAAGGCTTTGATTAAAGTTATCTGCTCTCTAATCAATAAGTTGAAGGTTCGAATCCAGCTGTGGGCATGGATATTTGTGATTGTCTTTAGGTGAAAGATGATCACCCAATGTGAAACCAGGTGATCGTTCCCTTCCATCCCACTTGTTTGGAGACTTGAAGCAGCTTGGAGAAAGTTCCATGATTGGTCTCTAGAACACGTTTTTCAGACTATGTAACAAATGTCAAAAATACAAAGAATATATAATTAATAAAAAATAGAAAAAATCTTTAGCCCACTCATGGTACTAATATATACTATAAGCTCACAACTTTTTGTGAGTGGGAGTTGCATAGTTTCACTGGCCTGATATTTATCATGAACTGGTGACTAACTAGAAATTGGCAGAAGTCATAAGAATACCTTAGCTATTGAAGAAAAGCACATAAATGGTTCAAGACTTAGAAATAAATGAAAGGATAACATATCTTATTTCAAAGCCAAGTAAATGCACTTTGTCTTTGAAACTTTAATTTTGAATGTAATAGTTCAGGAAAATGCAAAACCTTCAGCATGGACACAATGTCTTAGGTAATATAGCATTTATTGAACTCACGTCAAAGATTTGTATTTTCTTATGTTTTTACTCACTTTTGTAACTTATGAAGTTTCAAAGGCAAATATTGTTTGCTTGCTTGACTATAAAATAACAGTGTGTTTATTATCCTTTTAAGTCTTTTCTTCAATAATTGAATTATAAGTTGTAGTTAACTGGATTGGATATTCAGTGTTTGATTTGGAGTCAGCACTCCTGAGATGCCAGGTCATGGCTAATGAGAAAAGTTTGCATGAAGTGAGGAAGTGTGGGGGTGGGGGGGAGAGAATGTGATAAAACAAATTTGAGCATGGGGTCACTTAAAATATTTCTTGACTAGAATGTCATTCAGGCTACAACTATTTCTCTGTTGATCCCAGTTATTTAGCAGAGTTAGATGAGTTTAATGTACATGAAAAAAAAAAAAAATATATATATATATATATATATATATATGGCATAATGGATTTACTCAACTGAAAGACATTTTTTTAAAATATTAAATAACTGGAAGCTGAGAGATAAAAAAAACTTTTTATTCAGCACGACTAGTTTGTTTCTTCTTTAAGACTTCTTCAGGCGCACAAGAAAGAGAGAAACAACCAACAAAAACATTTCATTAAAAATTCTGTTGAGTTTGTCTCCAGTATAAAAAAACATTAATATTAAAAAAAAAGAAAAAATTATGGCCAGTTTTGATATCATCTCCCTGTTTACTAATGTTCCTACAGAAGTCCTTATGCTACTGAAAGAGAAATTATCAAAAAAGGTTGTCTTTATTAAGTCACTACATTAATTCTGGCTTTTTCAAGTTTAATGATACTGTTTTACAAACAGAAATCTGGTTTAACCATGGGCAACCCATTATTGCCAATACTAGCAAACATATATCTGGAATATTTCGAACTGAAAGCTATCTCCTCTTTTCCTTTAAAACCAAGAATATGGAAGGGATGTATAGATGAAGTATATATATATATATATATATATATATACATCTATACATCTTTTTAATCTGGAGCCACAGTTCTGAATCTCTTCAGAACTTCCTTAACCACCTGAATAAGTCAACACCCTAATATAAAATTTACTGTTGAATTAGAAGTTCGTGGCTCTCTCCCTTCTTAGCTGTTAAGTTCACTCGCATCTCTGAAAAAGTAAACATCTCAATTTACAGGAAACCAACTCATACAAATAGATACCTCCATGTGCAGTCCCACTATTATCCACCTCAAAAAATTTGGAATCATCACTATATTAGGCAATCATGTTTGCTCACTCCTGTGTGAAGAAGAAAATATCGACAAAGAACTTCAGTTTCTTCTTACTACTTTTCAACAGAATGGCTATTCCAAGAAAACAAATTACTTTTCAATCCACTTCCTTGCCATAATACAGATACAAATAGTGAAAGAGGCCACGTTTCTCTACCATATATCAGTTCTTAAGAAATACAACATCTGGACTTCATTCACTCCTCTTCCAAAACTCCATTCCTTATTGAGATGACCCAAACAAAGACATGATAATCTTAAATATCCCAGCGTTCACCAGATCTGGTGCAACTGTGATAAACCTTATTTTGGCCAGATGGAGAAATCCATTGAATTACGCAGTGAAGAGACATTACATACGGTAGAACAAGAGCTAGTGTGCTCTGTCCATTCAGTTTTGTGGGACAAATCTGATATCTTTTGTTGCTATGACGAACTGGAAAGAAGAATGGTTGAATCTAAAGCAATCTCAATCCAATTCATCTTAACAACTTTAATTATAATCTTTCAGACTGTCATTGTGCTGACATCCAACTTTGGTATTCACGAGATCTTGAACGCATGCGCACGCCCAACAATGAGGTTATAAAGAGAACAGCTTTAAATATTCAGACGCTAACGCTTTGTTGTTTAGGCTTGATTCATTTACAGTTTTTGTTGTTTGCTGAATAAAAACTTTTATTTTTATTTCTCGGCTTCCAGTCATTTAATATTTTAAAAATATATATATATTTTAAATATATCTGTTAGAATGCATATATATGTGTGTGTGTGTGTGCGCGCATTCTAACAGAAAAGTAATAAAATAAAATTCGTATGGAATTATTCGATTAATCATATGATACATCATGGTCACCTTTAAAGTAACTCCCCACACACGAAATGCACAGATTCCAATGTTCCTTTCATGTGGTATAACAGGATTAGACTCCTCTTCTGTTAGTTCATTTATTGCCACTGCACTTTGGATGTTTTCTACAATCTCAAAATGGGCACTTTCATCTTGTTCTTGAGCTTGGAGAAAAGAAAAAAAAATCACAGACAAGTCAGGTGAGTGCAGTGGTTGTTCCAACACGAATGCATTTTTTGGCTAAATATTTTTGAATTGACAGCACAGAATGAGAAGATACATCATTGTCATGATGCAAGATCCAGTTGTTCATTCATGTACTTGTAAGAAATTTTTGCAACTGTTCAAGGATGTTTTTGATTGACAGTCGCTCGAGGAGCTGGGACAGTTCTTGTTGTGACAGGCTGCCCTGCACATTGCTCATCTTCCATGCTTTCTACCTCCTGCAAAAACATTTTGTGCCATTTGAACACTTGAGCACGTAATAAAGAATCATTACCATGTACCCATTTAATTTTATTGAACATTTTGATAGCATTGTCATTCAGTTTAACACAAAATTAATCACACAATGTTATTTAAGATTTTGCTTCTCCATTTTTGTGATAAACATACCAGACATACACTTAATTAAAACACTAACTCGACAGGTGTTTATCCTTATAAGAAATTGGTACTAATGGAAAGAGCAGGAATTGCTCTAGCATACTGCATTGTTGATTCAACAGTGTTGCTAATTGTTGCAATTTTTAAAAAAAAAAAAAAATCTTATTTTTCTGCTAGATCTTGTATACGTTAATTTATGGTATTTTGAAAATTTCCACTGCTGTAAAACTTTGCATTTTTAGCATGCTATGTAGTATATTTTTAGATATTTTGCATTATATCAAATAACTGAGTTTATTGCATTTCAGCATCAATTCAAAATTAAGCATAGATAATGTCATCTATGTTTTAATTTAACTCATGTATAACATCAGTGACTGGTTATGTGTATACAGAAAGTTCTTAGACCTGATGTTTTAGGAGTTTTTAACTAATACTTTCCCCTCCTTCGTTCTTCTAGATTTAACATTGTAAAATAATTTTCACAATGTTAAATTAATTTATTTATGATATTTATTAACAAGACATATATATATATATATATAACATTGTTCAAATTTTACTGAAATAATTCTGAAAATCCCAAAATTAATTCTTTAATCTTGCAGTTTTATGCTTGTATTGCACTCTGTAAATGGCAGATACCTAAATTAATTTAGAATGATAACACTGATGTTAGGGGAAGTAATTAAACTTATTTCATTGGATTATGAAGTGCTGACATTCTTTTCAAGACTTGGAGAAGTTTTATTAGAATTTCTGAAGCTTTACATTTTGTTATTGAATCTGTGGAAAATTCGATAACAAAATATATCCATAAATGTAATAGAGAAATTCTTTTTTCTGCAGTAGTTTAAGAACTTGATTCATATATATCAAAAAAATGCTGCAGATCATTGCATGCCACTAAGATTCCAAATTATAACTGGTCTGTTATTTTATCCCCATTTGTGATTCTTAAATAAATGGTTTCCTAGAAAACATTTTTCTATTCCAGATTGAATGAATGTACTTTATAAGAGATGTATGGAAAAATTAAATGACGTCAGCTTTAGGTAGAGCATATGTTTTAGAGGATTTTGCATAAATGCCTGTTTAGATCTTGTATACAACAAAATCGTGCTACTGATAAAAGTAAAATTAAATGCTATGCATTTGATTATACAATGCTTGTGCAAATTTTTGCAGATATCTTTACAGTTGGCTGTTTTAATGGAAGGGGAAAAAAAAACTTGTATTTTGAGAAGATAGGTTCATTTATTTTTGTTCAAAGAATGTGTTAAGCCTTTCTTTCCATCCCCTTGAAAAACCTTTATATTTATCTAATTTCCTTATGCCGTAGATATTAATCCTACAACTTTTAGAGGATAAGTCAAATGTTTTCCAACAAGATATTTTGCCATGCTATATGTGCAGTTGATAATGAATACATCCTCTGGTCAGGATGGCCAGGATCTGAAAACCATATTAAAATATTATCAAAAGATACTTCCAGAATCTGCAAGCAGAACTAATATAAGGTAGCATGATATCTCTTCAACAGAAGATTTATTGAACAAAGTGTTTGAAACATAAGGTAGCATGATATCTCTTCAACAGAAGATTTATTGAACAAAGTGTTTGAAACAAAAATACGGGGGGGGGGGGATTGTTAGGAATACTTTAGGAAATAGAAAAGCAAGAGATCTGATTAAATTAGATCTTAACGAATTTGCAAGAAAATTGCCAATAAGAAACTAGTAACAAAATCCTAATGGTAACTTAAATCCTCTGCACAAATTGATTATGCCAGCAAATGATTTGTATGCTAAGTTTGATCTTTAGATTAATAATTACAGAAAAACTAGCAATTCACTTCCTTCAGTATAGTTCCACTAACAGAATATACAGACTTTAATCTTGTGGAGTTTTAACCTTAAAACTTGCATTAGAAATTACTACCCCCCCCCTCAGTTTTCCAGCCTATTCAAACCTGATAAGTTGAAGTTGAAGGGTTTCTTCATGAGAAAGGGCTGTCTCTTTGTGCTCAACAAAGGGGTTCAACAATCCACATATCTCCAATACAAATTTTTCGGTTAAATGAAATGCACTTAATTCTTATAAAAAGAGTGCACAATCTTTCTACATTATCTACTCTTCATCTGTACAATTAGTGTCATTCTCTTTCTCATCTGTCTAATCTGATTCATATAAATTTTCAGTTACATTCCATGTGTTTTTGTGTGGGGAGAAGATTCTTTTTCACATGTAAGAAAAATATTTAGTATGCATTCAGCCTTTGTTTTGCAAATGTTGAATGCCTGCAATGCCTTTAAAGTGAAAGCTAGTACCTGATTTTAAGTTAATGGTGCTGTCTGTATGCTAAATAAATAAAAATTAGTTGTATAACGGACATTTAAATCTGGACTCAATAAAATTTCAAAGAGTGACCCAGATTGATATGGCTATATTTTATGCAATTTCAAACATACTTGTGTAACCGTGATAATCAGTTTTTCACAAAATGTTGTTTCAAATTATGCCCTCTGTGTCTATAGCATGTCTCTAAGAAAATAAGAAACATCTCTCAGTTTACAGATTCTATTTATAACTGGGATTTACAAAATTTAAATATAAAAAATAAACAAAACTTTGTTGAAAACAAGACTATAGTTATTCACTTAGTATCAAGAAATTTAAACTGTCAATTTAAAATTTAGCAAATTCCTTAAACTTGCTGGATGGTAGTAACCTTAATTTTGCTACAGGGAAATTTAGAAACATCTGTTTGGTAATTGTATTATAAAGTTGTTAAATATAATTTATTAGGATCCTTTTTTTTTTTTCTTTAATAAAAGTTTTTGTACATCAAGTTTGCAATATACATGGAAATCGTACAATTGTATGTAATCTTGATTTTATTGGAATTTCATTGATGAATTGTGCATAATGTAGTGAAATTATGATAGTCTCCTAAATATATAAAATAGTAAGTGATTTATGCATTTCATTTTTTTTTTTTTTTTAATTCTAATTTATTCCACATCATTGTTAGTCCACAATGGCAGCCACAGATTGGTCAGAAATGGATCGACACCTGAATATGGTAAAGATCAAGCTGCAAAAAAATGCAAAATATTTTTAAGTATGAAGACAAGCAGATGAAAACCTTTTGGATTTCTGATGGTCTTGTTGTGCATTCCACTGGAATTTCAAAAAAAAAAAAAAAGTCATTGCCACATCAACAGCAAACTGGTGGTTCATTTCATGAAAAATCACAGCACATGAACTTCAATTTGCAGTTATCAAGAGGAGTTCTGAGATTGGCCTATATGGTTTCAGTTAACAACATACTCAAGTGATAAAAACCATAGGCATTGAATGTTAGCTGAGTCTCTGTCTGCACTTTGAGTCTGTTATTGTTTCTTAGTTTTAGGTATTATTTAAGTAGGCCATTTTTCTTGGTGTAAAATGCAGGCATCTATTTACTTGTAATCAGGCACTTTAATGAAGCCTCATCGAAAAAATAATTGAAGGAAATTGCAATAAATGAAATGCTCAATTTAGTTTGAACTGAAAAATTCTTGCTACTTACAAGTCTTCTCAGGTGTAATATATCAGTTGTTATATCACTGATGTGTCAGAATAATCATCTAGAAATTTAAAGGATAAGAAAGTAATAATCAAAAACCTTTCATGATAAAATATGTCATTAATATTACTATATTGAAGAGGAGTTTGATGTATGCACTACCATCACTGTTGGAGTGGGTCCACTCCACCACTAATTTCTCATTTCTCACTGTACTTGCCACTTCTGCTGGCTGTATACTCCACTCTCTCTAATATTAGAAGAATCTGTCTGACCACTATCTGCAGTAACATAAGGAACAGTAGTTTAGTAGAGCAAAAACTGTTAGCAGAAATTGTAGGTTCTTCCTCTGAAATTTTTATTAATAGGTGTTTGTAAATTTCCAAAATAGGTAAGACCATGGCTGATTCTTTACTTTAAAAAAACATCCAGATTCTCTTTCCTCTGCTGAAATGTATAATCATTCTTAGCATAGGTACTAATAATGAAATGTATTAATTTAGTTATTGAAATATGTTATATAATTTATATAAATGACTATCATTTGATTTCATTGGATATATAGTATACTGTAATACTGGTGAATGGCACTAGCAGGGCTCAGTTGATAGTGCATTCTCCCACAGAAATAGCCCTTCAATTTTGGATTTCACTATTCATTCTGTTGATTATTCACAATAAGTTTTACTGTGAATAATCTTCATATTTACTATCAGGATATTCCATTGAGTAACTTTGCTTCTTGCACCATGGAATATATAACTTTATGGTTATGACAACTAATTTTGCTTCATTGTAATGTGCAGAGAACAGGATGCATTTCAGTTAAGGCTGTTAAAGAAATCATTTTTCTAAAATTGTTGAAAAAGCACAGATATTAGTAACTTTGCAGTCTTTGGATATAAGAAGTTCATAAAGTCTTATATGTATAACTAGTTATTTTTCTATGATGTACATTTTTATGCATTCCTTTAGTGTATATAAAATGCACAAGTTAGTTCAGCAGTTATCAGTATTTTTACCAGCTGTTATTCTAATCACTGAATTTTTTTTTTTCTTGATTATGGGCTTTATAGACAGTATTTTCTTATTTTTTAATTTTGATACATTCCACATACAGTGTAAAGGATGTAATGTTTTTCATTACTAAATAAATATGAATTTTTTCTATGCAATTGAAATTGTTATATCAGATATTTAATTGACATTTTTAAATATTTATAGTAATTTAAATATGAAAGGCTATAGTACTCAAATCATAGTCAGAAAAATTAAGTTCTGGCCCAGTTTACTGAATTATAAGGTGGAAAAAAAAGGTGGGGGGGATCATTGCATGCCTAAACTGCTAGCAGGAACCACCACTTTAGCATATGTATACCCTTTCCATGTTCAGCAGTTGCATTTTTACAAAGCTCATACAGCATGTTATTTGCAACTTTTTAGTAGAATTTTATTTGTAAAATTAGCATTTGTGAAGTGTCTTGATGATATTGAATATTTCAAATATAATTTGAAATGATTTCAAGTTATATTTTATGTGCATCTTTTTGCTCTACAAATTTGTGTGCTTTCTGCACCCAGCGACTGCATTTATAAACCGCTGTTATACATAATTTTTGGAACTAAAAATTTGAAAGAGAATGGTTAGGACGAATGTGTTAACTACTATGCTTAGTGCTACAATAAATCGGTTTTGTAAAATTGTTGCATGCAAGTAACATAGTCGGGGAGGGGGGGGTATTATTATTTATTATGACGTGTCATTCCAGTTGTTTTTACTTAAAATAATTGATACTAAATATAGTACAAAGACCGTAAAATGCCTCTGTACTGTATTTAATGATTCAATAAAACTATTTCTTGCTTCTGCAGTCTAGTTGATGTTGGAATGTTTTTCACAGTATAGTAGAGTTTTTTCATCTTGCATTCAAATCAGCCTTCAGGATACAATTTACAGACAAAAAAATGCTACTAGTGGTGGGCAGTAGATGGTGTAGATGATAGAAATGGAGAGTTGTAGATTAGGTACCCTCCCTCGATGACTGAGGTGGAGGTGTTACAAAATAATAGGAATATTTTTTTTATAGTCATCGACAATAACACAGTAAAAATTTATCTGTTCCTGGGTAAAAATGAATACTGTGTATTATAAGAAGTGGTTGATGTTAATCTACAACAAAATACTGGTATATGCGAGATCTATTACTGATACGACAAGAGCCGCTGACAAAAAGTTTAGCATTAGTGAAAGGATGGATAATTCTGATGATTATTTATGTATCCTATTACTCTTATTCATGTCAAAGTTTTTTGAACATAAAACTACGTGGACACTGAAATGTAAACAATTTATAGCTAACTTTTTGCTGACTTAAACTTGCATTTTCAGAGGCTTTATTTAATGCTATGCTATCAGTGAAGAAAACTAAAATGACCTAGATAAACAAGGACAGTCAGGTGTGTGGAGGGCGATAGTAGTGCTCTTCGTGGTGATTCCTGTTAATGCTGAAGGGTAGGCAGGATCGTTTGCCAAAATCTGTTTTAAATAATAGTTTTGTAGAACTTGTGCCATGTAGAGGAACAGGTCTTCGATCTGAATCGGGATTTGTGAAGCAACCTAGCTTTCTTCCATCTTATAAAGTGGTCTTTCTCTACAGCATGCTGAGATGGTCCACTTTTTGGTTCTCCATGCGGGATGTATTCTTTTGTGACCTTTTCCTCCTGACCAAAGTTCATTGTATTTCTGAAATATTGAATTCCACTTTGGCAGGATACTGTAGACACCAGGGAAGGAGAGACTAGGCAGTCCTTGATTTGTCTTAGAAATTTTGTTTAGAGGTTTCTACACAGTTGTGATTGTGTGCTGTTTCAGGAGGGGAAACTCAGTTTATCTATTATGCCTTCAATATAGATTCTAAGAAATCTTTAATCTGATAGAAAGAATGAAGACCAGAATGGAAGAAAATTATTTAACAAGCAAAAAATTTCTACATGAATCTAAAAGTGAAGATAGAAAACTCTAGAACCAACAGAAAAAATTGACTGATAATACCTGTATTAGAGCTCTTTGGAATCGACAAATGATAAATAGCTGCCAGAGAGGATAGTTCGATAAGAGATGATTAAAGAAGGTGGGGATATTCTAAAACAAGAATTGAAAATCCTTTCAACAAATGCATAAAAAGGAGAAACCCCCAAAATATGGAATAATGCAAACATTATTTTACTACATAAAAAATGAAGTAAATTAAAACCAGAAAACTATAGACCTGTTAGTTTGTTATCCATATTTAAGCTTTTCACTAGAATTATAACCAATAGATTAGAAACAAGACTATTCAACCTTCTGGACAAGCTGGTTTCATGAAGAACTTATAATAGTATAATAATAGTATAATAGATCATATTCATTCAGTCAGCTTATTGAAAAATGCAATGAATGCAACCTTATTCTTCACATGACCTTTATACAAAACGGATTTTAAAAAAGCTTTTGATTGCATAAAACATCATTAATAATAGAAGCCCTTGGAGATTATAGCATTGAAAAACAATTTATTGACAAAATATCTATGAAAATGCTACAGCAAATGTCATTCTCGATGAAATAAGCAAAAAAAAAAAAAAAAGGCAAGGAAGTACCATTTCGTCCAAACTCTTCACATTAGCAATTTAGAATGATCCAATAAAGGAGTCAATATTAATGGAATAAACCTAAGATTTGCTGATATTGCAAACAATATGAAATATTTAAAAGAAATGATAGATCTAACAACTAAATCACTAGAAATTGGATTAGACATTAATTCGGGATGGGAAAATGATACAATGAAAGACAGCGTTATTAAAGTAAACAAAGAAATCGAAACAGTAGATGAGTATGTATACTTGGGTAAATTGCTAACAATGAAGAAACGAGGTATGGAAGAAGTTAAAAGAATAATAATGGGACACTCAGCTTTTTGGAAAATTGAAGATTTTTAAACAAAACTGTTCAACCATTGTGTATTGTCCGTTGTCATACGGAGCAGAAATCTGGCCAATCAAAAAAGGAAATAATAGATTTAAAAAAATTAAAAACAGAGAATGGGGAAATGCTTGCTAAACAAGTCTCAAAGATAAAATCGAAAATGAAATAACAGCTAAAACAAAATGTTTATTTACATACATATTGGAGAAATCGTACTTCGAATGAAATGAAAATGGGCAGGAAACATCGCGAGACTCGAGGATAATAGATGGACAAAAGTTATACTGGAGTGGCAGCCATATGAAGGTAAAAGATCTGTGAGAATACATGAAAGAAGATGGTTAGACGATATATAAAGAAAACAATTGGAATTTCCTGCCACCAACAAGTTCAGGTTAGGAACAGATGAAGAAAATTGGGGCATACCTATAGCCAGAAATGACTATAAAAAGGGTTAAAAGAAAGAAGGATATGATGTGTGTGTGTAGTCTGACTTGCGATGGGAATTTATTCTTTTGGAGTTTTGCCAAGTTTTTTTTTTTTTTTTTTTAATAAAGATGCGAGTAGGGCCTGCTGTTTCAGATACAGTGCTTGTCTTGAGGACGAATTCGCCCTGAGCTGGAGGCTAAGATTTTGAAAATTCTAAGTTTCTGGGCAGGATGGGGGTGTGAAGTGGCACGTAGTTATCTTTCTCTGTGTCTGGGTGTACAATAAACAAAATATGAAGGACCTATCTGCTTGCCTTGTAATTAAAGTATCCAAGAAGGCAAGAACTCCTTTTTCTTTCTCCACAGTGAAACTAATACGAGGATGGATATTATTAAGGAAATATACAAAGTTAGTGCCTGTGAGCCATGTGACAAACTGTAAACTACATACTTCAACTGTACTTTGGGCTTGAGGGGGAGGGAAGAATTAAGTGCCGAAGATTCAAAGGAATCCATGTATAAATTTGCAGTGGTGAGGAAAAGTGCAGAGACCATTGCTACACTGTCAATTTACTTAGAGCCGATTGTTGTTCTAGTCGAAATACCCTGAATTAGGGCACTGCTTAAAGAGTATGCTAATGTTGGATTCTGAATATATAGAGATTGGAGTACTTATTATTTGATTCAGAATCCAACATGATCTTCCATCACAAAGGCTAGACTTGTAAATTTATTTAATGTAAACAACTTATTTTACAAATTAATATTCATATAACTACCTTTAACTTTATTTAATTATTTAATCAAGATATATGTATTAATAATGAAAAGACTATTAAATATTATTAAGCTATTTTATTTATTAGTATGTTAATATTATAAGAACTTGTATTCGATATTTTAACTGTGCATTAATTGAAATATAAACATTCTTTATTTATTCCTGTTTGTAAAGTTTAACGTTATGTAATAGCTCAATTTTATTATATTTTGTTTTGTTGTCATAGAAACGTATGTAAGTGAACGAGCTCGTTTTTGGAATAGAACGTGGGGAGAAAGCTGAAAGTTTACTAAAAAAGGAATTAGTTAAAGAGATCACGAGAAGAATTTAGGCTTGAAAAACAGATATATAAGCGAGGAACTCTGGAAAAGAGAGAGGAGATGCGGTGATTGATTCATTCAATCCAATAACCTTGGAAGGTAATGGATGGCAATGCTGTAGCCAGTGAAGTTCTGAGGATCGGCTATTGCTGTTACCCTCCTGCCATGATCAGAGCTTTAATTGCTCAATACCACCTTATCCCTACACTGTCCTCTACAGATAACGGGGAAGATGAAAAGCATTTTTGCTTCGCCCCTTTAAGCCAGTCCTTATAAGGATAAGAGAGAGCATTAGAGATTTATTAGAGAGGGATTGGCATTAGGTTGGAGCATTCGGGAATCTCAGTGCAATAATAGCGAGTCGGCAAGTCACTCAAGCAGCTAATAAAGTCTACTAGTCAAGAAGCAGTTAGCTAATAAGTTGTAGAATAACAATTATATCTACGGAAAACAGCTAAGAGACTATTAAATAGACTAGCGATACTTGGATTGAGATTTAATTTCAGCGCCGACCTTTCAACGACATACGGAAAACCTTGAAGCAAATTACGAAGTTTCTAGAGAACAGTAGAGCTGTAAAGTTGAAGTTTACCGTTAGTTGTGTTAAGAATTATAGTGCCTAAAGAATTAATTGAATGCAAGAAGAATGAACAACTGTGCATATAAGACCTCAAGTTAAAGAATTATTGTATGTTGCCTTATTTCATGAGTGATCAGTAGTACTTTATGCAAGAACATTTGTTTATGTGTATAGTGACTGACGATTAATTCAGTTATTTCTTAGAATGATTTTAAAAGAGTGCCGTTTATTGTTAAAAGTGTTTATGGTTATAAAAAGTGTTTATGTATAAGTTGATGAAGATAGAAGATTATCGGTAAGATTATTCCAACCATTAATATTCCTTTACAGAAAAGTGTGAGAGTTTCATCCTAGAATTTCCTTATACTAACAGTAACTATTGAGGAAGTTAGCTAAAGTGTAAATTTAAAAGTGTTTGTTTGTGAAGAGGTTTTACTGCAATTTTTGTTGTATTTGGAACTTAAAGAACTGTGAGAAGACTGTATTAGAGATAACAGATTTATCATTGTCTGAGTTTGTATGACAGTATTATCAGACGGGCTGAAGTGTTTATAATAACTTATTTAGTATTTTGATCTTAAGTGTATAATTTGTGATTATAAAAATTAAATGTTTGTTTTTTGTTAATCAAAAGTTGTATTTTGCCTGAATCTCTTACTGCACCATTCATAAAATATTCGAACCAAAGCGGGTGAATTAAGTAAGTTAAATATACTCGGCCAGTATATATTTTAAGGAGTAATAGTTGAGGGTTGATTTATCTTCAATTCTTGAACTAATCCAGATATAGAGTGGCGCAGTCTATAAATATAAATTTTCTCCATATTTGTATTAGAAATCAACTAGCAACTGTTTTTTAGGTTAAGAACATCGTAATAACTAAATGTCGGATCCAAAGTATAGATTGACAAGGATCCAACACTAATATCAGGGGGATAAAGTTTGAACAGGAGTGTATCGTCTACTGTAAAAAAAAAAAAAAAAAGATGACACGTCGAAACTTACTAAGTGATCATTCTCCTCTAATTGAAGGTTTTGTATAAAAAATATATAAAAAAATCAGCTAACGCCTTTTTGTTCCAGTATAGAGAGTAGGCGAGGCCAGTTTTAAGCCCTATCTGACTTTTGGAGACTGAGTGGGCAAGTCAATTTCCACTGGTAGCCAATCAGAGATAGCTGGCCCAAGGCTATCACTAATTAATCGGAACGCAGTGAAGAAGGCGGCTAGTAAGGTTTTGTGTAATATAATACTTTAAAGTGTGTGGAGTTTTTTTTTTTTTATGTAAGACGTCTTGCTGATGTGTTTGAATTCAGATGCCGAGTATTTTGCTAGTTTATAGGTGGGATAATTTATGGCATCAACGGACCCTAGTCAGCCGGTATGGTCTTGATATATGCAGATAAAAAGTTTTTAGTTTGGACACAGTTTCAGTAGTCCAACATGTAATGCTTTCTAGCAGACATAGTTTTGTTCTTAAATGATACTGCAGGATTTTGTTTTACTATAGACAAGTAAGTTGATGCATCGGATAACAGTTCTTTCAGTTTATTATTGTAGTCGTCTGTTTTCATGATTACCGTAGCATTGTTTTTGTCTGCTTTCACTATTACAGTAGAATCTCTCTTAACACGTTCATTGCCAATCACGCGATTTCGCGTTATGCGAGTTTTCACCAAACGACCGATCACGCGTTATCGCGTGGACGTCGCCAACTAAATAAAAAGAAAAATTTGCCACCACACGAAATTCCAATTTTCAGCTTGGCAATGAAAGTGTTAACCTGCAATAACGGGACTTGCCGATTCTGGATACGATATTTTGCCGGATAATTAAATATATATTTCGAGAACTTACTTGTTCATGTTTTATGATGCCATGTGTAGAAATTGCAGCATGCGAAGTTCGTTGGTCGTGTTTTTCGATCTGCCGGCCATAATTAAATAACATCAAAAATCGTGCGGATATTTTAAAATTTAAAACATATACACATAATTTTATATTTCATAAAATCGTATTTAAACAGCATGACGACATAACTTCGAATGTCTGCCTGCTTACAAAATTGTCGCCGGAGCTTTGAAAATTCACTCGTATACAATGAAGTTTCATAACATCATGTGCTGACATAGATGAACATTGCTTGGGAAATCTTGCCAGAATGCAAGTCCTTGCATATTTTTCTTATCTCATAGGCTTAAATTTCGGGTTTAAATTTAGACCAAAAGTGCCGTTGTTTTGGTATTGCCGGTTACGCGAGATTTTACTGTACTATGTTTTGAGTTATAAAATTTTCAAAGCTGCTTTTTCTCCTTTGGAAATGTTGCTTCGTGGAAGGTTTGTGTTTTTAAGTACGTTGGCGGCATTTATTCGAATGACATCTGCTTCAACTGGCAGAATTTTTTTGAGGGCGAATTCGATGTGTTGGAATTATCTGTGCATACGGGATTTTTACTGGAGCAATTGCAAAATTAAACCCTTTGCTTTGATTTCATTGTCCGAAAGTCTATAATCGACAAGTTGTGGATCACCTTGTCTGCCGGAAGTTGCTGAAAAATTTTCTTCTTTTCGAGTTTGCCGAACTTCCTTATTAAACTCTTATTATTTTCTTTAAATATTCCAAGTTCATTTTCGGCTGATAGGCGCTCTAATAGCTGTTGAGACCCAAATATTAGGTCTCAACAGCTTAGAAAGCTTAAGGTGAAGTTCATAAGACTTTGCGTTGACTACGCAAAGGATACTTTGCGTAGTCAACGCAAAGTGTTATGAACTTCACCTTAAGGTGTTTTGTATTTGCTCCTTAAGTAAAGACCAGGGGCAGCTCGTGCATAGGCACTACGGAACTGCAGCACCCACTGTCGGTGACAGGTTATTTTGTACCCTAGGCAAAGTTTACAAGTCTTCCCCTTATTTCATAAATGTTTCCAATTGACATTAAACAAAATAAAATTGTCTTTCAGGTTAAATTAATAGAGCTTTTTTATTTTCTTTTTTAATTAATTTGAAAATTCTCTGTTATAATTCATTTACAAAAAAAAAAAAAAAAAAGTTATAAAATACCGAAATTTAATATTTTAAATGTTAACGTTTTAAAATATTTATCTTAACTGAATTTTAGATAGCGCTAAGTTCAAATCATTTAGGTAAGGAACAAAAAAAAAAAAAAAAAAAGAGTTAAATAGTAAAATAGTGTGAGGGATAAGGAAAAAGAAGCGATACCTAAATCATATATCACTATTTAATTTTGATATTTTAGTAAAGTATGAATAAAGCATAGCTTGAAGTTTTGCGCCCTAGGCGATTGCCTAGTTTGCCTAAATGGTAGCGTCAGCCCTGGCAGCACCCCTAATTTTTCTCGATATATAAATATATTTGTTAATTTATTTATATTTGCTTGTAATATTTAATTTTATCATCAACAATCCTATACAATTCTCTTATTTTGTATAAAAAATAATAAAAATCCATATTGTAGTACTTAGGAGTAGGGCCGGCATGCAGTGCATAGTGCATGCAGGCGTCGCTACGAAGGGGGCGCTGGGGTATGGGTCATTTTTAAGAAACAAAATTTTTATCATAAAAACAAAAAATTCTTAGGATGATCAATATTAAAATAAATAAGGCCGGATACACCGAATAAAATTTTTAAAAAAATTGTATGTTGCCAGCTGTTTACAATTTTGCAGCAAGAGCAGGCTAAATGCTTGCCTCCAGAATCTAAAGTGAAATTTTAGTGAACGGTTTTTATGCGCAGAAACGAATTTTCGTACAAAATATTTGTTGCTATCTAACCAGTCATATGGTACTGTAAAAACTCGATTGTAGCTTAAATATTCCAAAGCACATTACATTCGATTGTTTACTTAGGTTAAGTCCCATGTGAATATTGTAAAAATAAACTTTGTCTCTGTTTTAGATGTTATTGTAAATAACACTCTGGAAGTTAACTGTATATACTGCTTTAATAAGAATATGTTAGAATGTTAAAAACAAAGTTAATATTTATATCGCCAAACCTGCATGTACTAGATCTACATGGCGGCATTAGAAAGATTGTTATTAAAATTTGTTTGTATGAGAAAGGCTTGCATGCTCTAAGTGTAAACATCTGCTAAGTCAGTCAGAAAGGTTCAAGCAACTTTCCAATGGCCGGCAACTTACAATTAAAAGAAAGCAGAGGAGAACAAAAGGAGTGCCAAACTTGAAACGTAAGATGAAAGAATCATACTAATTCTTTGGGGGTTTGCAAAACTTCATGCAAAGTCTCAGAGGAGGTATAATAAAAAGGGACTGAAGCAAACAGAAGGGGGGGGCTGGGGCTGCACGGATCCAGAGATTGCTGCAGAAGTAGAATGGGCCCGGTTCCAGACGCTGTCAAAGAGGAGGCAGCTCGGTTCCAGACATTGCTAAAGCTGCCCGGTTCCAGACATCGTCAGAGAGCATCCCAGATCCAGACGTTGGTTGAGAGAGGAGTTTTCCGCTTCCAGAAAGGAGCTTCTCGGTTTGAGACGTCGCTAGAGAGAAACGACTTCTAGGCCACAGACAGGGCTTTCAAATTGCCGAAAGAAGACGTCCGAAACTCCGTAGAAGAGAAAAGTTTCCAGTCCAGAGGGATCCTGATTGACAGTTGACAATAGTTTCATTTTTTTTGGAGGCAGCATTTTCAGTTTCTTACAGGTGGCAATTCAAGCTACTTGAGACAACAGTCGTCCAGGCCTTTTCGGCGAGCCTAAGTAGAGGAGAAAAGGCGAGGCAAATTTCCCGAAGTACCTTTGCTCGTAAGTTTTTCTTTTCGCCGTGGGAGAATAACATTTTTCCGGAACTGTACGAGTCCCGCTACATTCCCACTTGATATAGCTGAAGCCAAAATTCCAGATAAAGATCTAAGGTGAAAGAATTGCCATAGAACTTTTAGTGAAAGACTTTTGACTAATTGTGAAATACAGAGCCTTTGTAAGTTCAAAACGTTTATATAATTCCTCTTATAGTTGTATTAGAAAGATTTTTAAGATATATGTTTAATAATGTTAAGAAGTGTCCTTAAGAGAATCAAATGGCATGTTAGAAGTTGATATCAAATTTGTAAAGATAACTTAACAGAGAGATTTAGGTAACCTCTTTGCGAGTAAGCTTGGAGTTCAATAAGTAAAATTTGTAAACTGAGAGTAGATAACGTTTTGTGTTAAAGAAAGTATTTTAAAGTTGAAGAAAAAATGTTCTAAATTTTGCTAAAGAGTTTTTATAGAAGGAGAGAGAAAGCACTCTCCCTAATGTTTAAATTCGTGTACATTTCATAGTAATGTAAATAAATGTTATTTGACTTTCTTGTAAACATAACACGTAATAATATAAACAAGAGAAATTCTGAGAGAGAGAAAGCGCGCACAGCTATATTAGAATAACGGAGAATAAAGTATAAAGTAAAGAAAAAAGACATCACAAGTAATTAATAGAAATTACAAGTATACAAAGTTAAAATAATAATAAAATTTTACAATGTCGCAGTAATGACAGGATAGCAACAGTAGATTTATAACAGTACGCATCTCTATAGGCTACCGATAGTAGCACAGCGCGGACTATTGTTTCGCCTCTGTGTCGTGTTGTGTAATAATTTCTTGTGGGTATAAAATAGAAATGGAATCAAAAATTTAAAAAAAAAAAGTTATCTGGTGCACAAAATCGTAAGCGTCATGCTGCGAAAGAAGCAGATATTAAGAAACAAATTAGGGCTCTTAATAAATTTGTTAAAATATTCTGATGCAGATTAACCAACTCGATACTTCAGAAATCAGAGTTGACGAACCATGCACATCATCCAGTTTGAATGAAAGTACTATTACAACTGTTGAACAAGATAACAAGAAGCAGGATTGAAGTGAAAAACAGTTAGGAGAAGTTGTAGTTGACCACGAAATTAACATATTGTTAGTCTCTGTAAATTTAGAAGATCCAGGTGAGTGGGGAAATATTGACGAAAAATTACGAGGTGTTTTAATTGAAATGGGGGTCTGTTCAAAAGAAAATTATAATATATCCCACAGATACATATGGTCGTAAATTTGGCGACAGGTATTATAATAGAAAAACGGAAAACGGGGAGCTCGTGCCAAGAACATGACTCAATTATTCCGAAACTTTAAATTTTGCTTTTGTTGCAAACTTTTCGCACCTACTGAATCAAGTAGTCTTGTAGAAGGTTATAACGATTGGAGAAATATAAGTACAACTTTGCATAGACATGAGATTAGTTTAGCTCACATGAAAAATTTCTTAAAATGGAAGGAACTTGATAAAAATTTAAGAAACAAAACTACTATTGATTGCCAGACTCAAAGCATGTATGAAATGGAAAAGAAATATTGGACGAGTGTTTTAGAACGCTTGATTGAAATTATAAAATTCCTTGGTAGCCAAAATTTAGCTTTTCGCGGATCATCTGATAAATTATATGAAAGGAATAACGGCAATTTTTTTTAAATTAGTCGAACTATTTGTGAAGTTTGATCCCGTTATGGAAAATCACGTTGAAAGGGCCCTTTCAACACCTTTCAAATAGTGTACTCAATAGAGTACACTATTTGAGTAAAGACAGTCAAAATGTTACATTACAGTCAGGGATAAAAGTAAAATTGTATCCCTGACTGTAATACAACCAGGGATACAATTTTATTATCAATTCGAAAATCTAAATATTATTCCATAATTTTAGACTCACCTGATGCAAGAAAAACAGAACAAATGACCATTATTATTCGCTTGGTTTCCTGTGGCAATGGAATTGTCAAGATCAGGGAAAACGTTTTAGGTTTTGCAGATATATCAGATTCCACAGGACGTGGTTTATGTGCAACAATAGTGGAACAACTGGAAAAATGGAATATTCCCATTGAAGACATGCGAGGTCAAGGGTATGACAATGGGGCAAATATGAAAGGAAAAAAAATATGGGCCCCAAAATTTGCTTTTGAACAAATATCCTCGAGCTTTTTACGCCATGTGCTGCTCATACTCTAAATTTAATCATTAACGATGCAGCCAAAGTGAATGCAGATACAATTAGTTTCTTTGCAATTATTCAAAAAATATATAATTTCTTTTCATTCTCTTACAAACGTTGGGCAATCCTTTTAAAGTTCGTTAAAAAATTAACATTGAAACAGCCATCAAAAACGCGATAGGAAAGTAAAATTAATACAATCCGCCCTCTACGATATTGTCGTGACGTTCTATTTTCATGTTGTGTTCTAATTTACCATCTAGTTTCAAGTCACTCTTATAAATAAAATAACTAATTGCGAATTGATCACCGATCCAAAAGTAGGGAAATTTATAATTATACTGCGCCACCCTATTTTTAGATTAGTCTATATAAAATAGTAGGATCAATTCTTAATTAGGTTAGCAGTCTTCTCATTAGGCCGAATCATTTATTATTATTCTACTTGGGGCACCCGCAAGATTCGAATTTTTTATGAACGGTGCAATAAAAGGGAGTTCAGGCAAACACAATATTTAGATTAACAAAATAAAACATTTAATATACGATATAATATAGCAAATGCATGAATTCTACTTTTAAATGAAACAATACAAATAACTTAATACATCTTGCTAAGTCACTCATTCCAGTTCAATGTTCTAAACTTTAACATACAATTCACTGCTTCAAAATTATAAATTTTCTTAATTCAAGTTAATAAAACAAAACTTCTCATTTGATCAGTCTGCACACATCTATCAGTTGTACTTAATGTTTAAATTCACAGCAGGCACTAATCAAGGTAGACATTATTCCAAGCAATCTTATTTCGGACCTTGAACTTCGAAGATACGCTATAGTTAATGTTAGAATAAACAAATATGTATGACTACTCTTACCAGATACAATCTTCAATACATCAATTTATTGCGAGCACACTTATGAATTAACTTATTTCAGCTAGCGGAACACATTAAATAAAATTCTCCAACGCTTTAACTGAACTACTGTTAATCGCGCTTCACTACTCTAAAAAAACAGCAATAAAGTACTGATATCCTTCCTTGTTTACTTTTCTACAACAAGTTAAGTTCATTATATTCTTCTCAGGGCAACACAGAATTAAGACGTAATCCAAGATTAACTGGAACTAATCAGAATTTCCCATTGAATGTCCAGTTCTTTATTTATCCGATTACGACATCAATTTTCCTCTATAACCACAGCTGATTTCACTTGCAGCTGAGTATAAGATTCACTGCGTTTTTTTTGCTCACTTCTAAATACTATGCTCTTGAATTTCTGCCCTAAAGAATTTATAATTCTTTCTTTTACTTCTTTGCTTGTATCGTACCTTCCTTCAGGCTCCGCAAAACTCTTTTTTTCTTCTTCGATATAATACTTATTGCCTCCCCTTTCTCCTTTCTGGTTCCAAGGTCACGCACTCTTCGACTCGTGCTTGTTTATTTCATGCGTCTCCATGACAACGCATGAACGTAAACATTTCGCTAATGTAATACAACGCTCTACTCTTACATAAGTGATTACATAACATTAAATTTTCACAAATAAGAATAAATAGAATATTTGAGCTACTGCATAACTCTAAACTTCTGTAACAGAAATAAATAGAGAATATTTACATTTCAATTAATACGCAGTTAAAATTATCAAGTACAAATTCTATAATATTAACATGGTAATAAATAAAATAACTTAATAATATTTGACACAGTATTTTCATTATTAATACATATATCTTTGATTAATTAATTTAATATTAGACAAAATTAAGGTAGTTATATGAATATTTAATTGTAAAATAAGATGATTTACATTAAATAATATTTACAAGTTTTGCCTATGTGATGGAAGATCATGTTGGATTCTGAAACAAATAATAATTACTTCAATCTCTATATAATCAGAATCCAACAATATCAGTTAGGAGAAATTTACGATGCACTTTTCGAAATTTTAAATAATGAAAATTTTATTAAAGAAAGTCAGCATGAATCACAAACATTATGTGCTAAAATGAATTACTACAAATTTATTTGTTCTCTTATAATTTGGCATGATTTACTTAATAGAATAAAGCCTGTGAGTAATATGCATCAAGACAAAAATATGAACATTACACTTGCTTTAGAATCTATCGAAAACTTAAACATATTCTTACAAGAGTATCGATCAGATACAAATTTTAAAGAAGTTCTAAAAACGGCAAAAGAACTGAGTGAAGAGGTGGATGGAGAACAAGAATTTAAAACTCGTACGGAAGTTCGACGACGAAAGAAGACACGATAATTTGACTACCAGCATCATGACGAAACGCCAGAAGATAAATTTAGAGTGAATGTGTTTTATACACTTCTAGACGTTGCAATGTGTTCGTTAATAGAACGTTTTGAACAACTAAAAACATATTATGATAATTTCAATTTATTATATAGATTACTACAAATTAACAACGGAGATTTACGGAAAAAATTGTGACGATTTAGAGATTCTCTTGATGGACACGACAATAAAGACGTAAATGCAATAGAACTATATGACGAGTTATGTGCTTTGCGGGATATTTTTCGGAAGGATAATTTAAATATTCAAAACCCTTTCGATATTCTTAATTTTATTGTGTCCAATAATTTATCTTTCCCTAACTTTTCAATTGCTTTAAGAATACTATTAACCTTACCTGTTAGTGTAGCGAGCGGTGAACGTTCCTTTTCCAAGTTGAAATTGATTAAAACCTACTTTAGAATACTTTAGAACAAGTATGAGCCTCTTCATTGGTGGCTGATTGGCTACCGATGGAGATTGAACTGTCTACTCAGTCTCCAAAACCTAGATAGGGTATAAAGGCCTTGCCTACTTCCTATAAGGGAATAAAAGGCATTAGCTGATTTGATTTATTTTTTAATAATGAGATATAGGCACTTCCCTCCTTACTGATTTATATTAAGACTAGACCACACTTCACAATGCAGGCATTCAAAATCAAATCTGACAGAATAAGGTGGCTAATCCTTATTCTAGTAGTGTCCTATGATCATATATTACATGCATTTCTTCTGGCTGACTTGACTGTTTTTAAGGATGAAAAATCAGCTTCTGGGAAAAAAAAAACCTCCTCTGTATGAGACTGTATAACTCACCATTTTATTTAAAGCACCTGATAAAAGTTTCTAATTTTATAGATGGGATTCAAACCCAGGGCTTTCCAACCAAAGGGCTCGTCTGAACTAAGTGCGCTATGAAGGTTAACAGATATTTAGAATAAGCAAATTGAAAACATGCAGAATTAGTAAATTATTATTATATGATACCTTCAAAGACTTATCGTGTTGAAGTTACTCCGATTACACAATCTAACATCTTCATTACTTATTCCTTCATCTACACAACTGCACTAACCTCTATCACCATCCACTAGAATTATTTTTTGTCAGCAAATTGTGTAAATTACTGCAGCCAATTTACTCCAGTTTATCATGACTGCATGTCATGATAAACTGGAGTTTTCAGGTAAAAAAAAAGCTATCTATGTATGAGATCGGCTAATTTACCTCCAGTTGAAAAAAATCCATAGAATCTTCTCTTCATGATGGGAATTTAACTGTGGTCTTTTTCAAATGAAGGGAAAGTCAGAGATGGAGATGATTAAAAATGAAAACCTACACTGAAAGCTCCTGACAGATGGACCAATTCTGAATAGCAAACGGTGTTACATACAGTATAAAACCACTATAGATTATCACTCGGTTGACTCTGACAGTTTGTATAATTAAGTGTGAAGATACATTAATAAGTGACTGAAATCCGCATATGCAAAATATTCAATTAGAAAGCACAGGATTAATTATTCGTATTTTTTTACAAGAAAATGTGGCATTTAGAGAAAAATGCAACCGGAGAGGATGCAGAATTAAAAATGCTACTGGAGATTGCAAAATTAAAAAGGAAATTATAAAGCATGTACACTTATTATTATATGTAGACGCTTTCTGGGAGTCAGGGACTCACCAAAGGAGGGCATTGAAAGGTGTAATTCCAAAGTATGCTATCATATCTCTCCTTTAAAACATGAACCATAATGTTTTAAAGGAGAGATAATGATACACTCATAATGTCCCCTGCCAGCTCATTTCAATCACTCGCTGCGTGTCATGAAAAAAAATGTGATGCAAACACATAGTTCTTGAAGTACCTCCACAAGAAGAAATTGCAAGGTGTGATATCTGAGTGACCAACTTTTCCAGAGGCAGGTCAACGGTTTTGAACAGAACACCCATTCCAGCACTGTGGAATATATTCATTAAGGCAGAGCCTCATCCTGCTAGAAAATAGTCATCAGAGGTTTCTTGTAATTGTGGGAAAAGTCACTCCATCAGCATGTACAGATACACGATCCTTGATACTGGTCTCTGATAAAAAAAAAAAAAAAAAAAAACCTGTGTTCATGATAAAAGACAGTGGGCAAATCCCTTTCATGATCAGTCACAACATGTCAGTTTTTAGTGTCCTATATAATCTACTGACATCTAGAGAATTAAATCTGAAAACAAGACTAAAAATCTCCAAATGTTACATATGGTCCATATTATGAGAAGTAATGTGAAAATACTGGAGGACTTTGAAATGCGGATGCTGCAAAGAATTATGAGGATGTCATGAAAAGACAAATGAAGAGGTACCAGAGATGGCAGGTGTAAACAGGAGCCTGATAAAAGAAATTAAAAAGAAAAAAGTCAGCTATTTTGGCCATATTCTGAGACATATTCAGAACACACGCAATTTACAGACATAGCATACTAGTTGTGGTGGAGGTGGGCAGTAGATGACTTTGGTTCGCAGTAGAGGTTCGGTGTAGTAGTTGCGAAAGTTGTATCAGTTGAGACAGTTGTAGGTGTCCTCCCGCGATGAGTCTTCGGACTCCTTGGAGGTGTCAGGAATAAAAATAATAACTGACCACAAAGGACACTTCTCGAAGGAACTGTGGAGGGAAAGAGGAGAGGAAGACAAAGACTGGAGTGGATGAAAAATATAGAAGACTGGACCTATATGCAGCAGCAGCGAGGCCCAGAATAGGACATGGTGGAGACACATGGTAGTCGCTCTCCTACCACCTGACAGGACAGGGCAGGATATGTGAACATTATGGCAATTCACTTTTCCTGGGATAAAAAAATTTGGTGCATTAATCACATTGCATTGAGCAATAATTAAATAATATAAATAATACATATAATTAATTATATCTATTATTTAATACATACATGGATCAATGGCACTCCTGGGCTATAGCCCATTTAGCCCAGTGGATAAGGAGGATCATGAGATAATTTGCATAGTCATATTTATTTGCCATGTCTCTGAAAACTGCTACTGCAGAAGACGTGCATTGTTTCGCTTTATCTTCCTTCTTCATAGCCTGCAGCAGGCACGAGCAGTGACATTTCATTTTCAGCCAAGAATGTGCCAGACCGTGTAGCTTACCACATAAATTTTGCAGGATTTCACCAAATGGTTACAAGAACACCCTTTCTGCTCCATCTGTTTGTACCAGTGATAAACATTATTATGACATGGTGGAGTTTTGTTGTATGGTACATGGAATGATCTTTACACTACAGTTTCAGAACCAAGGTTAGCAAATTCCGAAACAACACTGGTTTCTTGCATATTTTCACCACCAGGTACTCCCTGGTGGTGAAAATACATGCAGCTTTCAAGTGCTGAAATTGGGAAGAAAATTTGAAAATGTAAATATAGCTGTAAATGTAAATGACCAAAACATTTAATCACAGCAAAAAGACACAAATTGATAAATTCAATATACTGTATGATAATCATAGCAACTGCAAACCGTCTCTAGCAGATTACCAAGTGATAATTAACCTATCTAAACACGCTTTAAGTAAACCTGAGATCTCTATCCTCAAAAAAGGATTCAATTTTGCTTTAAAACCCATGTCATTCCTAAAATAGAGTTCATCTGCAACTTAGAAAAACCTTCTCATTACTACCAGTTCCAATAGTTAATGACTTACGATTAAAAAGCAGCATAATGCTTTCAGCTCAGTCAAGATCTCCTAACACCAACTCTAACCAAATGGAAAGAAGAACGCTTCTCAAATTAAGGAATAATAAAGATATCATTATACTCAAAGCCGACAAAGGTAATAATACAGTTATATTAAATGCTAAAGATTATGAAGAAAAAATTAAAAATCTATTATCTGACAGGTCTGTATATGAAGTTCTCAGTAGAGATCCTACCACAAAAAAACATAATGACACCAATGAATTATTACGTGGAATGAATAACTGGCCTATAGAAATTATAAAAAAACTAAAATCTATGCACCCACTTACTCCTAGATTGTATGGCCTTCCAAAAATTCATAAAGAAGATATACCATTACGTCCAATAGTTGATGGAATCTATTCTCCCACTTACCAACTGTCCAAGTATCTTGCGAAGATTTTACAACAATAGATTCACGTCTCTGATACTTATATTAAAAACTCAAAACATTTTATAGATAAAATAAAAAACATCCCTATTTTTGAAGAGGATATACTAGCAAGCCTGGACATTACATCTCTGTTTACTAACATTCCAGTGGTTGAAGTCATCAACATCTTAGACAACTTGTTCCCAAGAAACATCACTACTTTGTTCAATCGCTGTTTAACTTCTATTTTATATGGCAAAAAACGATCTACAAACAACTCACTGGATTAGCTATGGGTAGCCCCCTCTCACCTCCTTGTGCTGACTTATTCATGGAAGATCTAGAGAAAAAAATCTTAACCCAGATCATTCCAAATTTGGTACAGATATATAGATGACATCTTTATCATTTGGGATCATACGAAAGAAGAACTAATGAATTACCTCAACCAAATCAGTAGTTTCCACAATACCATCAAATTCACATTAGAAATGTAAAAAGATAAAAAACTGCCATTCCTTGACATTTTAATAAAGAAACAAACCAATAATAGTATCAACCTATCTGTATACAGAAAACCTACAAATACTGGACGTTACCTCCATTTCAACTCAGCTCATCACATTGCTCAGAAACTTAGCATTATCCATAGTCTCAAGAAAAGAGCTATACAGTATACGACAGACAAGGATGACCTACTAACGGAATTAACCACAATATCCAGAGAACTTTCTTTAAATGGTTACCCAAAAAGACTCTATAACAAGATTCTCTTTACTGATATATCACATCGACAACGTGATGACGTCCAATACATCAGTACAATTACGATTCCTTTGTCAGCAACCTTTCCAAAAAATTAGCTAACCTTTTAAAACCACATAAGATCAAAGTGCATTCAAACCAATCAACACTATTCGGAAATTTTTAAGATCCCCGAAAGATCCTCACCCATTCTGCAAGTACTCTGGAGTATATAATATACCTTGTCAGACCTCTAGAAGCTTTGAAACGAGAAAGAAAGAACACATAGGATATGTCAGAAATAACAGACAAGACATTTCAGGCCTTTCATGCCACTTTGCCTCTACTAACCATCACATTGAGTGGGATAAGAGCCTTATGCCATACATAGAAGATAACTACCATTCAAGAACCTTTAAAGAAGCAGCTACAGTCGCCCGTAAAACTGAAAACCTAAACAAGAATCAAGGTCTAATTTTACCAGAAATTTGGAAAACTTTTATCAGATCATTATACATCAAAGAAATGAACTTTCATAACAATTACGTCATGAGCCATACGAATAAATCACGTTAACGAGACATGCACATTGTCACGTACAATACCATTTTTTTGTATGAATTAGAACCATCAGTTATAACCTAGTCTGTAACCTTCGTTTTAGCTTATTAGTTTGTACTGAGGATGCCAATAGAAAAAGATTGGCGAAACATGTAGGAGGATAAAATAAAGCTACTTGAAAAAGATTGTATAAAAAAAAGTATAATAGTCTTATGAATAATTGTCAAGAAAAAATTCAACATACGTAAATGTAGCTATACACTTTGGTGTATATATGTTTAAATGAAACCTGGTTACTGAGTAATAAATATTTGAAAATGTTAATTTTTTTTTATCATCCTATACTTGTATTTACTGGCCATAACTGTGTCTTCAATCAGCTTCTGGGTTTTCCCCTACCAAGTAAAACAGCCAATGCATTGTAAAAGTGAAAAAAGGGTGATGTTGGGGCAAAATATGATTTGATCTAATCAGGTCCAATGGTGTCATGCTACTCAGTGAACAGTCTGTTGTTGTGTCTAATGAAAAACAGGCACTCGAAAACTCATGAACTCATCAAGAAATAAAAGCAGAGGTAAAAAAAGGGTGCAACTGCAGAGACAGTAGAGGTAGTAGAAATCTCATGAAATGCAACTCTGCTGACACCAATTGGGATTCACTTATGTAGTTTCTATGATGTCTAGTGGCGGCTCGTGGCTTGAAATCGTGGGGGGAGGCTGCAACTTTCGAAATATACATACGCACTCAGAGGCGTAGCTAGGGGGGAGGGGCAGCATTTTAAACTTTTGCAGTTAATTTTAAAATACAGTCTCGAGAACTCATTCCCAAATATTGTAATACTGCTGCGAATTCCTCACAACTGATGTAAGTGTTGCTAGTTGTGAGGGGAGTTTTGCTAAATTAAATTGATTAAGAATTACCTACATTACTATGAAATAGACTTCACCAATATCATCGACGATTTTGCTAACAGAAAAGCAAGAAAAATAACATTTTAGAATGTTGACATTAAAGTTTTACTTCTAAAATAAACATAGTGTTTTAATTTATTTCCCTCTACGTCGTTTTGACTTTTTGTAGTATTTTTCGTATGTATTGAGAGGGGCGGCAAAAGCTCTAGCTACACCACTGTAGACACTGTAAATACAGTGTATACGTGTTTGAATAAAATATCAAAATTAAAAAAAGAATTTAAAAAAAATTAAACATGAAAAAATAGGCGTTAGCTGATTTTTTTTTTTTTTTTGAAAATTATACAGTTTGGTATAATTCAAAATTACTTAAAAATGAAATATATTCTTCTTGCTTTGTTTCATGAAAAAATATTGTTTATTATCGATAAAAATTATACAGTACATCAGAGGGACATTTATGGTGGGACCAATTGGCAAGAAGATACAAGAAAGTAGGCTGAGGTGGTTCGGACATGTAGAGAGGAAGGGTGAAGAGTATGTTGGTAAACGAGTGGAGTATATGGAGTTGGAGAGAAGGAGGAAAAGAGGCAGGCCCAAGCTCAGGTGGAGGGATAAAATGACAGAGGATCTCAGGGAGAAAGGATGAAGTCCGAAGGACGCCCTGGACCGGAGAACTTGGAAGAGGAAGGTTAAAGATCGGTGCGCCAACCCCATTTAACATGGGATAAGGCATAGTAAAAGAAGAAGTATAATTCAAATTGCTTAAAAATAAAATCCATTCCTTTAATTGTAATTAATGGAATGGATTTGCAATTTTTTGACATTACAATTAAATCCTTTAATTGTAATGTCCAAATATTTAAAGAGACGGAGTAAACACGATAAGCACTACGAACACTCTACTGCGGCGCAAACTGCATATAAACAACAGTGGAACTAAGCGACGGACAGTGCCCCTTTACGCTAATAGCTCGCATATCACTATGACATGCATATGCTTGCGCGTAGCAATATGACACTGTGGTAAACACAGTGCTGCTAGCGTCCTTCGCCCTCCTAATTGCTACAAAGTGGATTTTTATTATGTTTTATACAAAATAAGAGAATTGTATAGGATTGTTGATAAAATTAAATATTACAAGCAAATATAAATAAATTAATAAATATATTTATATATCGAGAAAAATTGGGGGTGCTGCAGTTCCGTATTACCTATGCATGAGTCGTCCCTGATAATGTCATCAAAAGCATTATTTGGACCCTCTACTTAGGGCTAAAATTCTGTACAAGCTAGGCTGGATCAAAACCCTCTGGACCCTCTATTAATTCTCACCGGTAGAACATTTTAAAGAACTTCTCAACCACAATATGGCTGTTACTCAGTGGCGTAGCTAGGGATTTTGCGCCTAGGGAAGTCCCTATGTTTGCCGCCCCTCTCAATACACACCAAAAATACTACAAAAAGTCAAAAACGACCTAGGGAAAGAAATGAAAACACTATGTTCATATTTATTTTAGTTAAGTATAGTTGTTAAAAAATAATTATTAATTAAGTAATAAAATTACTAAGTTAACATAAATAGAAGAATCGTCGAAAAATAAAATTGTGTCTCATGTGAAAAGTGCCGCCCAGGGCGGACCGCCCCTCCACACACCCCTAGCTACACCACTGATATTACTGGTGCTATTATTATAATTGCCTCAGGGGCTCACTTTAGTGAGTACGGGCGTGGCAAACCCGAGGTACCTGATGCTGGACCATGCCTTACTTCATGTAATATACTTCTGTTATATTATCTGTAGACTGGTCCCTCCTCTTCCTCCCTTGCTTCTTTCTTTCTTCTCTTCTTGCTCCTTCCCCTGAATGCTATTAGAGTATTCGAGGGGAATCTTTCCTATTTTGCTGTGTCATTTCGTCTTGTGCTAACAGGACATTATCAAACACTGTAACATGATCAGTCCATCAAAAAATGTTCATACCGCATCGTCCGTCACACGAGTTACCAAGGGACGCGTTTGGGTTTTAAGCAGAGGGACCTGTTCGAAAAATATGTTACAGTCCCCCTTAGACACCACTCTTCTAGAGGAAACTCCATCAATGGGCCCGCTACCCGTTTGGGGAGGTATTTAGGGGCAGCGCAAAGAAATAGTTCTGCAAAAGGACGGAAATGGCAACGACAACAGACTATGGCTTTAAGCAACTGGAACATCTTCTCTCTGACAGGGAAGGAGTTGGAACTGGTCAAGGAAGCCAAGTGCTACCGGCTAGACTTAGTCGGGCTTTCTGCGACCAAGAGGAGAGGCTCTGAAACTGTCGACCTGGATAAGGGGTGGAAGCTCTACTACTCTGGTGTGTCTGCTCAGGCGGATGTGGGGATACTCACAAGTCCCCAGCTGTCAGACTGTGTTGCTGAGTGGATCCCAATGGGGGAGACGGGTGTGTGTGTTAAGGCTTCAGATGAAAAACCATGATTTGGCTGTGGTGCAAGCCTATGCACCTGATCTGGAGTCAGAATACTCTGCCTTCCCAGAGGAAGTGGATGCTGCTTTTGACAGGGTGGCAGAAATGGAATCAGTCCTGCTAATGGGTGACTTCAATGCACATGTTGGAACAGATGACCAGACATGGAGGGGTGTGGTTGGGAGGAACGGCGCCCCTGACCTTAACGCGAATAGGTTGAAATGATTGGACTTCTGCTGTACTAACAGCTTGTCCATAATGAATACCTTCTTCCAGCACAGAAGTCCATAAATATACCTGGTACAGGGATACACTAGAACAAAGGTCTCTGATCGACTTCTCAGCAGACCTATTTTCCTCAGCATTGGACGTTCGTGTGAGAAGAGGGGCCGAACTGTCAACTGACCACCACCTTGTTGTGTGCACTCTACGGCTTCAGAAACCAGATGTTACCATCAACGCTGGTGGGCCCTAAGCAGCTATACTGCATGAAATGGGAGGCATTGGAAAATGAGGCTGTAAAGAAGAATTTTGCAGATGACATTTTGCAGATGTTGAGGAGGAGTGGAAGATGTTCAGAACAGCTGTCACTGCCTCTGCACTCTCGTGCTGTAGCAGAAAGTGGCTCGGCGTGGTAACGGGAAGTGAGAAAAGGACACCTGTTTCAAAAAAGGACAGTTTTTTGAACCAAGAAGTCCAAAAAACTGTCCAGGCATAAAAGGAGTCCTACCTAACATGAGATGCGTTTGCAGTATGCTGAGGCACGAAAAGCTTCTGCTGAGGCAGTAAAAACAGCAAAGCAGAAGGCTTAGGAATCCTTTGGAGAAAGATTAGACTCATCCTATGCAAATGCAAACAAAGTATTCTGGAAGACCATCCGCCGCCTTCGAGGGAGGAAATCGTGCACAGCAAGGGCAATTAAGGCCTCTGATGGTGCACTTTTAACAACCAAGAAGGATATCCTCCACAGATGGAGGGAATACTTTGAGAGCGTTCTTAACCTGGGTGGCACAGCAGTTGTGACATCCAAGAGGTGCAGATCGGGGCAATGACTAGTCTCACAGCAGAAGAGGTCCATTTAGCAATAAAATCGCTAAAATCGGGCAAGGCTGCTAGCGATGATGAAATTCGGCCCGAAATGCTAAAAGCCTTAAATCGAGACGGTGTTCACTGGTTGACTCGAGTGTGTCAGGCTGCTTGGATATCTGGGCAAGCACCAAAGCAATGGCAGACAGGCATAATAATACCAGTCTTCAAGAAGGGAGACCAGAAGGATTGCAGTAACTATCATGGCATCTCTCGGCTCAGCCTACCTGAGAAAGTGTATGCTAAGTGCTTGGTAGACGGTGCAGGAGCATAGTTGAGTCAAAGTTCCAGGAAGAACAATGTGGCTTTCGTCCTGGTAGAGGCACAACTGACCAAATCTTCACTTTAAGGCAAGTCTTTGAGAAATCTTGGGAATATGCCAAGAATGTCTACACATGTTTTGTGGACTTGGAGAAGGCATATGACCGGGTTCCTTGGGATAAGCTTTGGCAAGTAGTACAGGAGTATGGAGTGGATGGCCAACTATTAGCTGCCATCAAGTCGCTGTATGAATGCCCAGAGTTTTGTGTTAGGGTAAACAGCACAAGGTCTGAACCTTTCAGTCTCTGCCAAGGGTGTGTTCTGTCACCCCTCCTTTTCATATTTATGGACTGGATTAATAGGCACAGCCGAGGCAGTGAGTGTCAGAATTGGAAGATGTAACATTGGACGTCTGCTTTTTGCAGATGACCTAGTTCTGCTTAGCTCTTCCACAGATGACCTCCAGTGGACCCCGGATAGGTTTGTAGCTGTTTGTGCAGATGCTAGAATGAAGATCAGTGTGGCCAAAACTGAAACATTTGTAGTCTCAAGACAACCATTCCCAGTGCACTCTACATGTAAGTGGAGTCCCAACGAGGCAGGTGGAGAAGTTTAAATACCTTGGGTCCATATTCACGAATGATGGAAAATGGGATGTAGAGCTAGATACTCGAATTGGCTCAGCAAGCTCGATATTGCAGGAGCTTGGCCGTTCGGTAGTATTGACGCGGGAGTTAAGCCAGAAGGCAAAGCTGGCTGTCTTCAATACAGTCTATGTCCCCATCCTCACCTATGGGCATGAGAGTTTTGTAATGACCAAAAGAATGCGGACACAAATCCAATTGGCTGAAATGAGGTTCCTTCGAGGGGTTGCAGGGCTGACAAGACTCGACAGAGTCAGAAGCTCTGCAATTTGGGAAACCTTCAATACTCAACCACTGCTTACTTCAAACCTTCAATACTCAACACAACGTAACTCAGAGATCAGTTACGTTGGTACAGGCACCTGGGTCAGAATGCCACAAGAGAGGCTCCCTCAACAGGCCTTCTTTGCCAAGCCAGAGGGTGGGAGGCCACATGGAAGGCCAAGGACTCGCTGGATAGATTATACCCAAAACCTTGAGTGGACATGCTTGGGAATCTCACCAGAACACCTGAGCTTGATGGCAGAGGATCGTGACCATTGGAAGTTCCTCTTGCAGCTGTTGCCCCCCACAACCCAATTAGGAAAGATGGGCCTTGAAGATGTATGTACTTATATAATTTAATTATTATTAAAAATAATTGTTGAAAAAAATTAAATCTGACATGTTTTTAAAAGATCCAATGAGAGATTTTCAGATGTCAAATTTATCCTGAGATTTTCAAAGAAAGTGATTTGTTGAAATCAAGTAACTGGTTTCCTTGTTCAGATCTGCAACACAGAAGATATGCCTGATAACTTTAAAGATGCTTTAATTGTAACCAAGTTAAAAAAAAAGTGATAAATCCCAAATTATTGAGATAAAAAACTAATTCTCTAGTCCATACGAGTTTGATATAGCAGGAGTCACCGTAATCGACATCCCAAATAAAAACAACCATCTACAAATAAAGTGGGAACAAGTCTGATCAAATCATCTTGATCAGAATTAAAAAGAAAAAAGAGACTGCTAATAAAATTAATAGGAAAAAAAAAAGTAGATATTCTTTAGAAACATATTATTATTAGACACCTCCAGGGAGTCCAAAGACTCATCGAGGGAGAGCACCTGCTCTAACACCGACTACCACCACTAGTATTTCCAAAGACAATCATAAACATGCATGCCCACAGCAGGATTCGAACCTGCAGCCTTTTAGCTGGAGAGCAGATATGCTAACCACTTGGCCATCCAGTCTGGCAAAAAGCGACAAGGCACCAGGGGGATTTGAACCCACAATCTCATGTTTACTAGACAGGCGCTTTAACCAAGTAAGCCACGGTGCACCAGAATATTTTAAATCATTAAAACATCTATCTAATCTCTAAACTCAGAGTATAGCAGAATGAAGAAAGCAAGCAATATTATTATACATTATTTTATTGTGGATAGTCAGAATATACTGTATGCAGGCCTGTTCCATACCGGGGAGCAAAGAACCTGGACAGCACAATTTAGGGGCGGTAATGTAACATGTTATTGTACTTTGGGATCTTTTAATTTTTAATGGAAGGGGGGCACAAAAATTTTGCACCCAGGCAACACAAACCCAAGGAACGGCTCTGACTGTATGAATACTGAAAATATAACAAAATTTTGTATACATGCTTATGCAATGATTATCACACTTGTTGGTATTTGAAGATGACAATGAACACATAAAATAAAATAATTAATCCTCCAATGCCTTTATTCCCAAAGAGAACAGATGGAATTTCTTATAATCTTAGCTGGTGATTTCATAAGCATCAATGATCTTAATTCCTAACACATATATATATATATATATATTATTGCCTAAAAGAGAATTCTGTGGCCAATTTTTGAGTTGAAAGGTTAAAAAAAAAAAGCTGATTTTCCCAAGTGGAAAAACCCTTGATTTCACTCAGAAACCAGCAGAAAAAGTTCTGGAAGCAAATAGAAACAAACCTATGACTTTTTTTTTTAATACTAGCAAGTATAATAGAGGTAGATGCCATTTTCACTGGACTGCACAGGTACAATAAATATTATTATCATCTTACCTCTGTGGAGTCAGACTTATCGTGGGAGGTACACTTTTGCACACAATGCTCATCCAACTGTGCCTTAAACCGATTCAATGTGTCTACATTCACAACACACTGTCAATGCATTCCACTCACCAACCACTCTCCATGCAAAGAACCTGCTCCTCACACCTCCTTATACAGTTTCCAGTGATGGCCTCTTGTTTTTCTCTCTCTCATTCTATGAAAAATCTCTTCCATGTCAACCTGATATGTCTCAATCATATCTCCCCCCCCCTTCACGAGGCTCTGCAATTTACATTCTCTCAATCTGTTCTCGTACTCCACATTCCAAAGACCACTTACCACCTTTGTGAATCTTTTCTGGACTCTTTCCAACATATCCTCATCACCATGCAGCCTCATATGGATTATTGTGCACAGATTTGGCCTGATCAAGGCCTTATACAACGGCATCATACCCTCTATTTCTGATTGTCAGGGTCCTCCACGCAGTAGAGGACCAATGCCATTATCTGATATAACGTCTTCACAACTTGTGCAACGTAGCCCATGAATTTCAGGTCCATGTCCACTATCACTCCTAGATCTCTCATCTCCTCTACTTGCTTTAAAGTTTCTCTACCAAGTGTATACTTTGCATCCCATCATTGCTTACCAAATCTCAAACCTTACACTTTACAACACTGAAGTGACAGTTCCACTCACCTGTCCATTCATGCAATCTATTCAAGTCCTCCTGTAACAACATCTGCTTGACTCTGCATTGCTCTCCCCAATTTTGCATCATCTGCAAACAGCTGCATATCATTAACATACAAATTTAACAATAATGGTCTCAAAACTGATCCCTGCAGTACACCACTAGTGACTTTCCTCTTTCAGGATACTGCATTCCCATATACAACTTATCTGATACCTATCTGACAGCTAGTCACTGATCCAACTCAGGGTCCTCCATGCAGTTTGTTATCCAAGAAGGCTGTTATCCAACCCCCATCTGTTTCAATTTATTTAACCTATCTATAGATACTTAAAATATATAAGTCCAAACTGCAACTTCAAAAGGAAATTTTATTTTTGTTATTATGCAAAAGAAACAAACATAATGTAAAAAAATATTACATATTTTTTACATTAGTTAAATTTTTACATAAGATTTATTTATTTAATATAAAATTTCTGTATAATATTATGTACAAGATCACATTCATAACACTCACTGAAATTATGTTTCAAACGTCACTGAATTATACATCTAAATAGATATTATCTATCTCAATAGATAATAGGACAGCAAAACATTTGCATTTTAGCCATTCCAAAAATGTTAAACAAAACTGTTGGGGTATTGTATTCAAAATGAAATTAATAGATGAAACAATGATAAATTCTCCATGTGGAAAAACAGTATGATTTTTGACATATCTGCACAAAAATAATTATTCACTACTAGTACATTCTTTAATTTTTGATAAATAAATATGTAAAGCTTCAATCACTTGTCTTACGATAGTGGAAACTTCAGCCATTGCACCATTACCGTAATCACCACATGCTAATTTTTTTATTATACAAGGAATTTCTACATAATCATATAACTTGAGTTTCTTTATATGTTCTTCTGTAATTGGATGATTCCACATCAGGGTGTTCATAGCTGGACAAAACAGAAGAGGTTTTTTGATATCCCATGCTCTTACAACAGAGGTTAGGAGATTATCACATAAACCATTTGCTATCTTTGCAAGAGTATTTGCATCTAATGGAGCTATAATTAATATATCAGCCCACCGTCTAAGCTCAATATGTAAAACTGGATCAGTTATTTGTTTCCAACACTGCCATTCATCTTCATCTTGATAAACTGGAACAATGGATTGAACTTCTTTTAGAGGAAAAAAGTGAAGTGAGTGTTGTGTTACTACAACTTTCACTTCAGTTGGAAGATCACATATAACAATTTCTTTTAACTGTTGTACCAAAAGGGGTAGCTTAATTGCTGCAACACTGCCAGTACAACCTACCAAAATATTAATTTTGCTTTTGGTGGTTATTTTAACATTGTCTGAAGTCATCATAGCAGTTTCTAATTCTTCAGCATCTAGAGGGGAGAGAGAAAAAAGAAAAGAAAAACAGATTAAAAAAATGGAACACTTTTCAAAAGCACATTTAAGAATAATCTTTAAATAGTGTCTGACTCTAAGTAGGATAACGTGATATTTATGATATAGAAAAAAGAGAGAGCATACCTAGAATTGAAAAAAGAGCATACCTAGAAAATGCCTTTACTCAAAAGTAAAGGCATTTTCTTAGGAAAAAATTGTAAGCGTATTTGCATCTAATGGAGCTATAATTAATATAGGCATCCAGTAGCACACCCAGGATTTAATCTTGGAGGGAGCCGAGCACTCAAGATTTAATATTGCGGGGGGGGGGGGAGTTGAGTGTAGCAATTTGAGAATGCACACTACATTGCATATGACCTAACTGAGCACTGCAGTGATTGCCAATACATGATACCTGTGATCTACTCTGGCCCAGCTTGGGCAAACGAAGTAGTGCTCGGTCTGCAAGAGCACTACTTCATTCGCCTTGCATTCACAGTGAACGGGATTACCGAGAGCTATAGGGTATTCCCACCTTATGTGGAATACCCTATAGCTAATTCATAAGTAGTATAGAAACAGGAGACACAACATAAATTAAAAAAATGAATTTTAATTAGGAAAAGATTTTTGGAAAATTTTCAAGTCTTTTTTTGGGGGGGGCGGCGCTTGCCCCCCCCCCCTAGGTGTGCCACTGTAGGCATCAACAGCCATGGTGCCAGAAAAGTAGTCAGTCTGAGAAAAGATATGATTTCTGTGTTAATTTTGAATGGTAAAAGAAAGTAAATTGAGATTTTTTATTTTTTTCACAAAAGGCAGGACTGTGTTTTAGTAGAACCAGATTATCCTCACCTTCTGAAGAATAGCATTGAAGGTATGTTTAAATTACTGGCTGTAGAAGTTAAAACTTGGTATGTTTAGGCATATATTACAAGGTTTGTAAAATAAGGAAGAGGAATGGAGTGTGCTATCAGCAACAAAATCATGGATATAAAAATAAAATTAATTAATCATCTAATACCCTTTTTATTCCCAAATGGAGTAGCTTGTACTTCTTATAACTGATGATTTCATAAGCATCAATGGTCCTAAACCCTAACATATATATAAAAGCATCAATTGTCCTAAACGCTAACACACACACACACATACGTTGCTTGGAAAAAAGTCAACAGACAATTCCATGGGGAAAGCTCATTGTGTCATGTCATAAGTCATATGTTTGTAGCCAATGATGCTCCTCAGTCAGTGCAACTGTGTCCAGTTGAAATGGCTGTGAAAAGGGAACTGACAGTTTGAAAGAGGCATTATCACAGGATGCCATGTTGTAGGGGCATCTGTTCAGCAAACTGTTGACAAATTGGGCATCAACCAGATCAACAGTCAGTGATACATTACTGAGATGGAAGCACAGGGAGTCAACTGCAAGTATTATCTGCAGTGGATAACCCACCACACTCACCGAATGTGACCGTAGGATGCTATGAAGAATATGTAAAAGCTGCCATTCATAAGATGGACGGGTGTGGCAGATGCAAGGTGAACATCTCTTGCCAGAGTGCGTAACCTCAACTGTGAAATTTGGAGGTGGTGGTGTGATGGTATGGTCGGTTTTTCCTCATTTGGCCTTAGATCTCTGTTTGTGGTGCCACAAACACTGAATTCTGAGAGGTATCTGAATATTCTGGACAATGCAATGCTTCTTACTTGTGGTGTTTCTACATAACTGACCATTGTCTCTTTCAGCAAGATAATGCACTGTGCATAAGGCTGCTGCTGTAACTGTATAGTTTGTGGGCATGAACATCATTACACTTGATTAGCATCTACAGAGCCCTGATCTTAACCCTACTGAACATCTGTGGGAAGAACTGGACCATCGGATGAGGTCAAGGAACATCTATCTCCAAAACAGTCCAGGGCCTCATTACATACCAGCAGGAAGAATGGTCCAAAATTCCCACTGATCACTATCGTAGGCTTCTGAAAAGCATGCCCCAGAGGATTGCTGCAGTCATTGCAATGGAAGGATCATGAAATTCTGTTATGTTGCACTATCTCATATTGCATCCTTTTAATAGGTATCTACCCACATACTAAATGAATTAGGATAAGCTAACAATTTGGGATTTAGCCAATAAAACTCTTATATGCTTAAACCAAAATAAAACAATAGTGCAACAAAACAGAATTTGATGTTGGCTCAGGACATTGGCCAGTTAAAAAAGCCCCCCCCCCAATCAAAGAACCAAGGTGTACTGTGAAAAGTCAGCTAATGTTGAGTTCAGGTTTGTTTGGAACAATTCCTAACTCAACACCAGAAGTCTAGACTAGCACTATCAACATAAGAAGTATCTAAGAAATGAGTAAGTGAGAGATCAAAATAATAGGTGTTGCCAAAGAAAACAAAAAATAAAATAATTTTTTTCAGGCAATAATGATCAGGGAAAAGAAGAAGTAGCTATAGTAACTAATATTCTGTACTCCTCACTCCAAGGTACATATTAGGAATTTGATGATGCAATGGTATATGCTAATGATCAGATTATGTTATGAGATATAATTTGATGATCAGCAAAATTAGTTTATTAATTAAATTATTATTATCTTTCTGACCCCCATGGTATCATGACTCATCGTGGGAGGTCAACAGTAGTGAACACAAAGTCTATCGTACCACTTTTTAAAATCATCCACAGTCTGCACAATCTCCGCTCCCCACCCCCCTCAGGCAATGCATTCCGTGCTCCTACCACTTTCCATGCAAAACACTTCCTTCTTACCCTTTTACTCACAACTCCTTTTGCAATTCTCAAGGATGGCCTCTCTTGTCCTTGTTTCTTTCTCTCATTCTCATCATCATCATTAGTGTTCTGTCTCTTGACAGGTCCAATGATATATACAGGGTGTTCGGGATAAATTTGACATATTTATAATTAATTATATTTTTCCGTAAGTTACATGTATTAACACACACTTCTCTTCATTTAAAAGTTTGGACCCTTCTTCATTCATATACAAGATGTCAGAAAGGATGGATAGCTGGAACCCACCTGAATCATGGAAGAGAATAACTTGTATCATGATGATTCGTGCCCGCCATCAAAATAAGGATATTACGACTGCTGCCCAATGCTCCCTGAATACAGTAAAAACAATCAGGCATGAACTAGAGACTTGCAATGGTGACTACGAGGATGTAGCAAGAAGAAAGATCCCTAGCAGACGATCTGATTGCGTTCGTACAGCAGAATTCCTCGCAAATCTGCAGGAACAGGTGTTGAAGAACCCTGGCATTGGAATTCGGGCTTTGTTCGTGGAGTTGCTAACTGTAGTCAAGCCCTGGATAACAAGGGTAGCCAATGGTAGGCCGTATGTATGGCAGCAGGATTCGGCCCCTTGCCACACCTCTGGGAAAAGTCAAAAATGGTTGTCTGAAAATTTCTACGACTTCACCAGTCCAAATGTTTGGCCTCCAAACTCCCCAGACCTTAACCCCATGGATTATTTTGTATGGGGCGCAGTTGAAAAAGACACCAATCGCACTTTCAGTAAAAAAGCCCAGTTAATGGATAAAATTAAAACAGTTTATGCGGCCCTTCCCAGGGAGACTGTAGCATCAGCTTGTTCGAGGTTCCGAAGCAGAATTGAAGCTGTGATCGATGCTAATGGTGGTTATTTTGAGTAAATCTTGTTGATAGTATTGTAATTAACTCTGCCTGTAATGTTTTTTTGTCAATTCATTAAATTTAATAGATACAAAGAAGATTTTCTTTTTCCTTACGAAACTGTCAAATTTATCCCGAACACCCTGTATATATATATCAGCAAAATCTCTTCCTCCAATTTCCTCTGTCTCTTGCTTCCTCCTTCATTTCTTGATATCCTCTTGTGCCTATTATATCATCAAGCATCATCATCATCATTATTATTATTTTGATACCTCCAGGGAGTCCAAAGACTCATCGAGGGAGAGTGTGCTGACAGCATCAATTGATTGGACCCCTTCCAACTACTAACCATGCTCAAACTTACTTAACTGAGCCATTAGTAGCAGAGGCTCTACTAATCGACCAACATTAGTTGTCTCCTTACTCTTGGTCACTTACCTTCAATTTTCCCATCATTCTTTTCAGTCGGCTGTCTCCTCTTAATACATGTCCTATCCAGTTATGCTTTCTTTATCTTATGGTCTTTAGTAAATTCCTTTCTTCTTCAACTCTTGTAATACTTCTTCATTGGTAATTTTTTCGGTCCACTTTCTTTTTCTCCATAACCACATTTCAAATGCCTCCAACATTTTAGCTTCTTTCCCAATTGTCCATGTTTCTGACCCATATAAGGTCATATTCCAAATGTAACATTTAATTTTAAATTTTTATTCATTTTATTAATAAACAAATTTTTCTTGCTATAAAATGCATATTTTCCTTTGTTAATTCTTTCTTTTAATTCTATGTCATATTTTCCATTTTCTTGTATTACACTACCAAGGTATTTGTATTGTCTCACTTGCTCTACACTTTCTCCATTCATCATCACCTTGACACTTCCTGGAGACTCTCATCATTTTTGTTTTCTTTGTGTTAATTTTCATACCATATTTCTTGCATATACTTTCAAATTTTTGCATTAGCTGCTGTAGTTCATCTTCAGTATTAGCTAATATTGCTTGATCATCTGCAAATTTAATATTTTGTATTGTTCTTCCTCCAATAGTGAGTCCTCTTTTCTCTTCATCAAATGCTTCTTTTATCATTTCTTCTGCAAATACACACATGGACAAAGAAATTAGCATACCTGGAAGAAAACATGGTACAATGGTGAAACTAAGCAAATAGCTAGAGTGCAGGGTGGTATGCAAATGATCCAAATTTGGTGCGATTGCGCACGCCCACACACCCTGCGGTGGCACTGCAAGCACAAATCGGCCGCCTTATAAAGCCAGCATGTAGTTGATAGCTGATTAAAGCGAAAAGCACTGGCCAATGCAAGCTAGAGTACAGTGTGACAATAATGCCGGGTAGATGCCAGAGACATCTATTTAAGCAACTTACGGACTTTGACAGAGGCATGATCATGGCCTGAAAATCGGAGGGTGGTCGGCATGCCATATAGGCGTGCACATGAACCATTCTGACCATACCGTCCGACAGTGTTGGGAGTTGTGGACACATTCCGGCACTGCCACACGGCAGAGCAGCACCGGTTGGATCAGGAGGACCAATGCTATGCTACAGAGGATCGAGGGATCGTGTGGCAAGCACGGAGGGAAACCAAGGTGACCCGGTCCACTATACAGGCTGTAAGATGTAGGGGCCCATGAACCATTTGCCGATGCCTCGCGGAGGCAAATCTACGATCCCAGCGCCCCGTTACGTGTGCTCCGATTAACACTACAACATCGCCGACTCCGTTTGCAGTGGTGCCAGGCGAGAGTGACGTGGAACACCACAGATTGGTAACGCGTGGTCTTCAGCGATGAGTGACGCTTCGTCTTGGGGACAGATGATTATCGTTTCTGGTGTGGAGACCCCCTAGTCAAGGACACAATCCCGACCTCATTATCGATCGCTACACCTCCCGCACAACAGGCATTATGGTCTGGGGAGCCATAGCCTATGATAGCCGATCACCCCTCATAGTGGTACGTGGCACATTGATGGGGCAGCGGTATGTGGACGACATCCTACGGCCCCACGTTCTCCCATTCCTGGCTGGGATACCAGGAGCACTATACCAGCAGGATAATGCCCATCTGCACATGGCTCGGGTTGCCCAGGCCTGCCTATGTTGTGTACAGACACTTCCATTGCCTGCCTGCTCCCCGGACTTGTCCCCTATCGAGCATGTTTGGGAGCAGCTGAAACGGCAGCTCCCACCGTGCTGCAATATCCGGGATTTGGAGCACAGCGTCCAACACGTGTGGGGCAGTCTGCCGCAGGACAACATCAGGCATCTGTTCGCCACCATGCCAGACCGTATTGCAGCATGTAATGCCGCATGAGGCAGTGCAACGTGCTATTGATGATGACCGGATTACGTACCACAGATCCCTTTGTAATTGTCCTTCAGTTCTGTTTTTGCCATCATGTGCATCACTCACCTGTATCATTATACCAATAAAATTTCAGTTGAATCCTATGCTTCCTTCTTGGTGCACTAATTTCTTTGTCCGTGTATGTGTATATCGAAGAGTGTCAGTGACAGACAGCATCCCTGTCTAACACCTCTGCCAATCACACATTTTTTAGTTTTTCCTATTTTTTGTATTTATTATGGCAGTCTGGTTCATATATAATTCAGCTAACAACCGTCGGTCTTTCCAATCTAAACCTATTTTGCATAATATTTCCATTTCACCATGTCAAGGTCGATGAAACATATATAAACTTCTTTATTTATTTCTACATTCCTTTCACATATGGTCCTCATCACTCCAATTACATCTCTAGTTCCTCTGTCTTTTCTAAATCCAAACTGATCATCCCCCCCCCTCAGAAAATACTCCACTCTATTATTCAATCATTGATTTAATATTCTTAGCAGTACTTTAGAGTATGCTTATAGTTCTGTAGTCACTGCACTTGGTAGGATTGCTTTTCTTTTCAATTGGTATAAGAATACCTGTGAAATCTTTAGGCCATTTTCCTGTTTTGTAAATGAGGTGATTTTGTAAATGTTTTGTTGGATAGTTTCCATGTTTCTGTTATATCTTTGTCCTCCAGTTGTTTTAGGATTTCACTAGGTATTCCATCCACTTCCAACTTCCCATTTTTTAATTCCTTAATTGCTGTCTCTACTTCTCTCTTTAGTATTTCAGAACGTCTTTCTTCTTGAAATTTCATTTTGCTATTCTAATTCAATTTTCGTTGGTCTTTCATTTTTTCATAAAGTTCTTCGATGTATTTCTTCCATCTTTCACCTTGTATTTCAATATCTTAAATTAATTTTCCTTGCTTATCTTCTAATGGCAGATTTCTTATTCTTTTTTTTAATATTTGTAAGTTCTTTTGCTTTTTCAAACATTTTATCGTATTGCCCCCTTTTATCCATTTCTTCAATTACTTTACATTCTGCTGTTAACCATTCCTCTCTCACTTTATCAGTTTCTCTTCTCAGTTCATTAGTTAATACTTTGTATTTTCCTCTTCCCTATTCAGTGTTTACATTTTTCCATTTTCTTCTTTCCTCCATTTTTCTCATCATTTCATCTGTAATCCATGGCTCCTTAATTCTTTTCCCTTCCACAAAACCTATCTCTTTGGGGGCTGTTTCGTATATCAAGTTTTTCAGTTTCTCCTCATTCTACCATATCAAAAATTTCCTCAGTGTTAATAAGATAATAACCTTTCAACAGCTTAAATGTCCTGATCATATCCCCCCCCCTCCTCCCCTTTGCTTTCTATTCACCAAACTCTGCAGTCTGCATGCCCTCAGTCTATTCTCATAATCAACATTATAACTATTATCATAATCAATTGTCTCTACACCCTCTCCAAGGTTACTTCATCCCTTTCAAATCATGGTGACCAGATCTGAGCACAGAAATCCAGATGTGGTCTGATCAAAGCTTCATAGCATGGTTAAGCACACTTTTATCTTTCATGGTCAAAGTTCTTCTAAGCATTATCACAATTCTATTATTATTCTGATATGTCTTCACAATCTTTGCAATATGACCTTGGAACTTTCAATCTCTATCCACAATCACCGCAAGATTCCTTGCTTCCTCCACTTCTTCCAGTATAACTCCACCAAGTGAGTATGAAGTATCCCCATCTGCGGATCCCAAATTTTAAAACCTTACATTTAGTTGCATTAAACTGACAACATTCCCATGCCTTTGCCCATCCTTCCAGCTTATTCAAATTCTCTTGAAGAACCAAAACTAAGCACTATTACTAATAAACCTCTCAAGCTTCACATTATCTACAAACAACTGAAAACCCTGTAGTCCTGTGACAATATCATTGACAAAGATTGAACAGCAATGGTCCCAGGACTGAACCCTATGGAACTCCAGTTGTAACCTTCCTACTTCCTGATACTGCTCCTCCATATACAACTCTCTGATATCTATCAGAGATCCAATCATTAGTTAGAAGGGGACCAATCATTCAATGGTGTTGGCACATTTTCCCTCGATGAGTCTTTGGACTCTGGAGGAGTACAAACCCCACTAATCTGATATTCAAACCCAAATGACACAACTTAAAAATCGACTTGTTATGTGGCACCCTGTCAAATGCCTTGGGAAAAAAAAAAAAAAATGACAGTATATGCTTTACCTTCATCCACTGCTATTGCTAATCTATTGTAAAAGATAACCAGATTATTAAAACAAGAGTGCCTTTTAACAAATCCATGCTGGCCTGCATAAATAATATTACCCTCATCTGCCCAATTCTGTATATGAGTTTTCCCCATTTTTCCAAAATCTTAACAACTACAAAAAAAATACAAACAAGCTTACAGTTTTCCCTCCTGATATCACAGCGCTCTTTGCACATGTACTATTCTGGCTATTTTGTGTGGCAAAACACTTTCTACCTACAAAAAGAAGGCACAGCCATGGGCGCATCATTATCCACCCCACTGCTAACTTTTGCATGGAATATTTTGAGCAACATATTCTAGATTCATCTCCTTTAAAACCAGTCTGGCTTAGATACGTTGATGATGTTTTCACTATATGGCCGCCAGACATTATACATTTTCCTCAACCACCTAAACAAACAACACAAATGCATACAATTCCCAATTGAGATTGAAAAGCAGAACACACTTCCGTTTCTAGATAACACTTGTCACACATCTTCCTTCCGGCAGTCTTTTCTTGACTGTTTACTTGAAACCAACACATACAGGCCAATATATATATATATATACACACCTAACAAGGAGCCAAAAAACTCCTACCACCACCCACCACACACACAAAAAAAAAAATAGGTGTCATTAATACACTAAAAAACAGGGCTGGCTTTGAAGATTTGCTCCAATGAACAAGCATTTAAAGATGAATTAAATGTTATCGGTAATACCTTTCTAAAAATGGTTACAACCAAAATAATACTATCAACAAAATTCTACAAGACCTCACTTAAAAACAAAAATAAACTAGGCTACAATAAAACTGTAACCATTCCATACATTAAAGGGATATCTGATAAAATAAACAGAATACTACAGAAATGCAACCTTAAAGCCACCTTTAAACCTCCTGCAAAATTAAAGAACTTACTCAACTCATCAAAGGATCCACTCCCTCTGCTGGCCTGTCCCAGAGTATACTGTATTCATTGCACCTGTAATTTGCCTTATATAGGGGAAACAGGATGCACAATTCCTATCAGAAGAAAGGAACATAAACGACACACAAAATATAATAACTAGGGTCAAGCTGGCCTTTCTGATCATGCCCTGAACACTTTACATAGAATTGACTGGAAAAGCACCTGTTGTTTGCAACACACCAAAATATGAACGTAAATTTAAAAAGGCCTGTGAGATTCTTATCAACCACCCTAATCTTAACAATAATGAGGGTCTAAAAATCCCAATAATATGGAAGGCACAATTCTACCCACTTAACCTTTCTCCCTAAGAGTTAATTATAAATAGGACCATAGATAATCCAGGATCTAATATAACAATTGTCATGTTAAATTAGAACATCATTTATACTATAATAAAACTATCTATCTGAAAGAAAGTTTCTCTGATGTTGTCTTAAATAGAATAAAGTTTTGATGTAGTTATTTTATTTATTTCATTCATTTATTTCGATTTTATTTTATTTTCACTAGAGGTCAGGCCAGTAGAATAACCATTGATCAAATCATTGTCTCTTTAGCATACTGTGTGAAATGCAATTTAGTTTGTCTCTGTATATATATGTGTATACTCCAGATGATGATCTTAATATGAAAGTCGAAACGTCAGGATATTACAAATTATTATTTATAACACGGTTGTAGAGTCCATAATTTGTCTAAAAAGAAATATCTGGAGAAACGTGTAATATTGCTCTTGACATTTCCAGAGGAGCTAATCATGTCTAGCATCCAATTCTGCTCAGTAAATTGCTGTACTTTGGTCTACCTACCATCCACTGTAATCAGCAGTCATGTGCTAGATAGCTCTCTCTCTCTTTAAGCTTTTCCACTGATGCAGAAGGGGTTTCAAGACTTCTTTCTATCACGTACTCTCTTATATATAAATGACCTACTCTAAATTATAATTAACCCTATCCACAGCTTTTTGATATCAGTATATATTATCTCTCCTACTCATCATTAGATAACGCATGAACGCATGCAGTGCTCAACCATCCCTAGCATCAAGATCATCTGGAACACTAATCTCCATACCATACTTTAATGGAGTTAGGATAACATGGTGAACATCAGTGCTAGTCTTGCAAAAAAAAAAAAAAAAATTGACATTTATCTCCAGCCTTAACTAGCATAAACATACATCAAGTTACTAACTCTATAATCCCAAATCTTCTCATTTTTAGAATACTGTTCACATTTTTGGGTTGGTGCACCCACAAAACATCCTTAAACATTGATTATGTCTACAGGAGAGCAATTCGACTGATAGATGATCATTCCCTCACTGATTCACTTCAACCACTATATGATGTGGTGGTTATGGCTTTTCTGTAAGTACTTCCATGGTCACTGCTTACTTGCAGTGACAACCATCATTCCTCAGCTTTCTGTTTGGCCTATTAAGCAAAGAGTAGCAGCTTTAGAATCAAGTTGTTTTATGAGTAAAATAAATCAGGATTACACAAATTTTTTATTAGTCATTGCAATTTAAAAATGCATACCAACTAGTTTTGTTCACACTCAATTAGAATCCTAAAGAGCTTAAAAACAAGTTTTTGTGCTGATGCTGAACAGCAAAAAATCTTGTACAATCTTCAAGAGCAACAGTTATCCAACAACCCTTTTCAGCCCAACTGCAAATATACCAAATCTGCTTACATAGAGAAAGGCTTATGTGGTGTTGATTATTCATAACAGTGCTTTAAGATATAAAGGACATCAAGAAAAAAAAAAAGTATAATTAATTTACTGGACTTACTAATATTTTGTTAGTTTTCCCCAGCATCTTCTGAGCACAAATTACAACTGTGACACACACATACCACTCAACTAGATCACTGTAGAAACAATTTAAACTGTAAATGAAACAGAATTAATGTCCCTAACAAGGAGCCAAATAATCTTCAAGTTAATTTTCAGAAGTCAAGATATGATCTCAGAACAACTGCCACCAAGATCATTGGGAAATGAATGCAGCCATACTTGTTCAGGTTGGGAAAGTACTTCATAGCTAAAGTCGATTCTAAAAATAGTCTTTCAGACCTATAGCGTCTATGTAGTAATTATGTCTTCTTCCATATAATCCTGTACAATGGAATGACCAGTGCATGGTCTGCTAGTCGATCTTGCCATAGAGATGATCATGGATGTAATTTTTGTATTCTTCAAGGCAGATGTTAACTGATCTACCCATCTGTTCAAAATAGGATAAACCATAGTTACAAGGAACTTTACACACTCCAGGATGTGCAAGAGAATGAAGTTTGTCCTTAAAAGAAGTGATGTAACTATTATTATTATTATTATCCAGGCCTCCATGGAGTCAAAAGACTTATCGTGGGAGGGCGTTCTTAGGAAACACAAATACCACTCACCGAATGTTCTTGCTCTGACCACTCTCTCAGACGATGCATTCCACTGTTCAACCACCCTCCATGCAAAGAAACCACTCATCACCCTCTTGCTCACAGCTTCCTACAGCAACTAGCTGAATGAATGGTTTTCAAGTGGCATGGAGATTATATTTATGAAGAACACTAGCTATATTTTCCGATATACCTTGAATATAAGGGATGGGAATGGTTTTGCTGTTATCTTGTGTGTTGGTTGGAGAGGGGATTGGGTGAATGTAGTATTCTATCTGGGTTGCATCCATTGTAGTATTTTTATATGGGTTGCATCCATTGGTTAAAATATTGTTGCTAAGGTAATTGAGCTCATTTTTAAAGGTTGTGCCATTTGAACAAATAGCCCTGGCTCTATGTGCAATACAGCTACACCAAATCATAGCTTTTGGTGTAGCTGTGTTCGGTGCTTGGTTTTAAAAATATTCCATAAAGAAATTGGCTAGTGGGAGGAAAGAAGGGAACACTCACTGTAATCTCATCCAAATGTTTGTATATTTTTCCGTTCTGAAAAGTAACCAGAATTTATGATGAGTCTGAATAATTCATCAGAGGAAATGTGGCTTAAAATCAAATGGTCTCTGTCAGAGACTCATTGGTGAAATAATGAAATGTCAAAGCTCACCATGATGTAAAAATCTCAGGATTGAATTTTTTTTATTATTTTAAAGTGAAGAACTTTTAATTAATAAGAGAAAGGGAGATGCCTTTTGTAGGGGGAGATGTGGCTGGCTAATTTTTAGGTGGGGCTGTATATGCTGAAACTATTGGATAAAAGAGGGTAGAAGGTATTAAGTTTGTGAATTTGGTGAACCACATATACTTAGATGGAATGCCATTATAAGGTTTTAACTTCTAGGTAATTTATTTAAGCCCAGTTTTTTTTTTTTTCCTCGTAATTTATACTTTTTTCTTCAGAGATTTGTAGTATCTCAATCTATAACCTGATATGCAGAGAACTGGGACGTATTTAAGAATTCTGATTGCATGCCATAGTTCTGGATTTACGATTTCCGAAGACGCGATTGATTTTGGCTAGCTCGACTGTGGGACTGCCAATCTCTTTTTGAACAGTGCTAATCGCGCACGTATGTAAATACGTTTTCGTTTTTGCTAAATGGAACTTCTGTTTGAATCTTATACTATCAAGAATAGTATTAGTCTCCCACAGGGCCGATCCGAGAGTATCTAATGCTCCTAGGCAAAGAAAATTTAGGCGCCCCTATACATTGTCTCTCTCTATATATTTTGTCATATACTATCAAGAATAGTATTAGTCTCCCACAGGGTCGATCCGACAGTATCTAATATCTAATGCTCCTAGGCAAAGAAAATTTAACTCTCTATATATTTTGTCATACTCACACAAGCACACGTACACCTACACATGTGGATATTTATAAAAATAAATAATCGCCCATAGGTTCACCTAATGATAAAACCGGCCCAGGTCTCCCAGCATCTTTTTTAGGAAGACAAACCAAATTGAGTTATGACAATTTTAGGGAGAATGCAATTCAGTATGACTAAGGAAATCCCCCCCCCGCCTTCAAAATCCTCACATTTCAGTATGAATCGAGCCAACCATGATTCGCCCGTGATATTTTGTCACTTTGTGCCCAGAATTGTTCCGAAATCAATTATTTTTAAAGTAAGTACCTAGTTATCGAGTACAATCGTCCACGTTTGTTTTTCGATCACTGCTGAACGCATGGGGGCGGTAGCGATAAAACCGGAGGAGATGAATTTAATCTCAACGCCAGGTCTTGACTAGGTATTTGAGCAAGGTTGTAGCATCAATAGACGTTTTTCACGTAGCCTGCAATGCATGGCAGTGTTAAGCACGTCGTACCAATTGACGGATTCTATGGTTCACTTTCTGCTGTGCGCTACTCAGGAAACACACATTATATCCGCTATACATATAGAAAATTAATATTTAACTGACTAGAACCCGAGAAAGTATAACACAAAAAACTTTATTGAATCACGACTAGTTTCATGTCCCGACTTCTTCAGGTGAGTAAGAAATAACACAAAACTAACAAGGTAAAAACTTAATAAAAAGAAATAGCAACAGTCATATTTGAATTGGTGACTGTGTGCAATTGTTAGCGTGAGTTGAATGTGAGTGATAGCTGATTTTAGAGCGCCAGTACTGGATTACTGCACTATGGGAATCAGGCAAACTGTAACTTAGATTGCTGTTCATGTGTGAAGGATCCAGGACTATTTCTTTAGATTCTACAATGCATATCGATTTGGTTTTGACGCTCTTCAAGATTAGAGTTGGCGATGAAAAGAACATGACTGGAGAGGGCGCACACTCGGGTTCTTTTGTAGGAGATGTCACGTCTCTGTTCCTCAAGACGTAGTAAAATAGATTTATCTGTCTGATAGAAATAAGGTCTACCACAGTCGCACACAACTTTATAAACACCTGGAAAAAGTAGCTGGTTGTGTTTTGGTTTTGAGCGGCTCAGAAAGGAACGAAGCTTTGGTAGAGTGGTATAGTTGGTTTTTATGTTGAATTTCTTCAAAATTCTGGCACGTTTTGGGGTTAAAGAGCTTATATATGTAACTGGATGTGGGTGATCGGGTTGGATACATCTTCTTGTGGAGGGTGTTGATGATGTCTCAAACGCTGAGTGATGTTACGAGAAGAATATCCATTATTTAAAAAGGTACATTTCACTAAACGTTTGAGTCATCATCAACAACCTCGACAAGAATATGTATCCAATCCGATCACCCACATCCAGTTACCATATATATAAGTTCTTTGACCCCAAAAATTTCCAGAATTTTGAAGAAATTCAACATAAAAACCAACTATACCACTCTACCAAAGCTTCGTTCCTTTTTGAGCCGTCCAAAACCGAAACACAACCAACTACTTTTTCCAGGTGTTTATAAAGTTGTGTACGACTGTGGTAGACCTTATTTCGGTCAGACAGATAAATCTATTTCATTACGTCTTGAGGAACACAGACGTGACATCGCCTACAAAAGAACCCGAGCGAGCGCCCTCTCCAGTGATGTTCTTTTCTCTGCCAACTCTAATCTTGAAGAGCGTCAACACCAAATCGATTGGTATCTCACGACCAATTTATATGTATGCAATGATGAGTTTGAAAGACGCATTGTAGAATCTAAAGAAATAGTCCTGGATCCTTTACACATGAACAGCAATCTAAGTTACAGCTTGCCTGATTCCCATAGCGCGGTTATCCAATACTGTAGCTCTAAAATCAGCTATCACTCAACATCAACTCAAGCTAATAATGCCACGCGGTCTCTAATTCAAATATGACTGTTGTATTCTTCTAACTCTTTTGTGTTAAACTGAAAAGCCCATTTTTTACCATGTTAGTTTTTTGTAAGTTTTAGTTATTTCTTATTCACCTGAAGAAATCGGAACTCGGATGAAACTAGTTATGATTCATTTAAGTTTTTTATTATAATCCTAGGGTTCTAGTCAGTATAATTATTATTTCTAAATAAATAAATATAATAAATATATATATATATATATATATATATATATATATATATATATATATATATATATATATATATATATATATATATATTTAAAATAAATATATATACATAGAACGTTTGTTACCTTGGGTATAATATACGTTAAAGATACCAAGCTATTTTAAATATAAACCTGATTTTAATTCATTTCCGAAGTAAGCAAACAGACAAGAAAGTCAAGTTCGCGCCTGCAAGTAGTGCAAGTCTTAAGAAACTCGTGGTAAAGGTGGAATAAGCTCTGATCTTAATATTTTCCCCTAATGCAAAGCACATCTCCTTGAGGAGATGTATGATTCCACCTTTACCAAGAGTTGCCTAAGACTTGCAATACGTGCGGGTCACCAAGACTTGCAGTCAGGGATGGATTAAGACTGACAGAGGCCCTAAGCACTTAAAAGATTTTGGTGCCCCATATATATGTAATTCAAAATATAAACAACAATAAACCATAAAATAAATTTTTATTTTTCAAAATGAAACGAAACTTATAGAAAGATGGAAAATAATGTTTATTTTTGTATACTTCAACTTTATTTAGATTTGAAAAGTTTTCTCCTACTTTTTTTAATTGCAAAGTCTTTGATGATCAGTTCCTCAAAATTAATCTTACGTAACACTTTTGCTTCTATACTTAGTAGAGATAAGGCATTCAACCTGCCTTGTTGCATAGTTGTTTTGATGGGATTTTTAATATACTTCAACCGAGAAAATGAACCCAGTTGAAGTATATTAAAAATTTTCTCAATTTTAACATAACATTAATGGTCACATTAATGTTATGTTAAATATACGAAATCAATGTCTACATTTGGAAAGGCACACTCAATATTGTCTTCTACAATTATTTTATAAAGTTCAGCATGACTGCTTGTTTTTACATTTTTTGTTGCACTGAAATTATGGTGCACGTTTCATATGAGTGAAACTGCTGAAGCTCAGCTGAGAAATTAATGTTCAAGTCCTCTGGGTAAGCATCAATCAGCTTTTGACAATACTGAGAATACCTTTCAATTTCAGTAGATGATGAAATCACTGAAGTGGCACATCGCTTAGAAAAGAAAATCTCTCCGACATTTATTTGTATATCTCTCCTCTTCTCATCTCAGTTTCAAGTTTGTCAACAATTGTGTAAAAGGTGTGATACGAAATTTATCTCTGGCATTCAGTTATAATTCTGGAGAATCTCCGTAATTGGGTACCTTCTTTCTAATACGTTTGCGAGTTTGAGCTGCCTTGTAATCAATATCTTTCAAATTCATTTGGTGAAATGCGCAATTGGTCAGCTAATAATCCATACAGATCTGCATATGTTTTTGAGTTGACATCCTCATTCTGTAGAACTTGGCTTATTCTATGAATATTTTGCAAAATCTCATCCCAAAAATTCAACATAAAAACGAATTCTAGCTCTTGCATCTTATTTGCAATATTATCTGTTTCTCTTCTAGTGTCTCCCTTTTGTGACTGGTCTTTGGCTATATAGTCTAACACTTCTAAAATTCAAAATTGCTGCTGTTGCCATAGCATGCGCCTCCCATCTGGTATCAGAGAAGGATTTTAAGACATTTTCATTTCCAATACAACCTTTAAGAATTGTCCACCGGCTGGTTGAGGCTGAAAAATAGGTATAGAACAACCACACTGTAGAAAAGAAATTAACCGCGTCTTGACAGCAGTCAACAGCACTTCAGCCTACCGAATTTAGTGAATGAGCTGCACAGGTCACATATATAGCAAACTTGTTTGTTTCTAAAATTTTTTGCAGCATCCCCTTATAACGCCGAGACATGCTAGCAGTGTTGTAAGACCGATCCCTACATTTGAAAAGTTTATCTGACAAACTTTAGGTAGTTCTGCAACACCTGATTTACCATTTCCTCACCAGTATGGCTTTTCATTTCCAGAAAGGTTAAAAAGTGTTCAATAGGCTGTCCATCTTTTAAGTACCTAAGTACAACACTTAACTGGTTGATATGTGACAGATCTGGTGTTGAATCAACTGACAAACTAAAATAACCAGAAGATTTTACTTCATCAACAATAAGCATGTGGACATTTTGAACCATCAGTTGAATGAGTTCCTCACAGGTGGCTTTGGACAGATAAGAAGGATTTCCTTTGCCACGATTTCCATATTTCGCAATGTGACCTGCTGAAAATGGATCGAACTGACTTATGAACTCAAGCAGCCCTAAAAAGTTCCAATTTTGCAATGATCCAAATCTTTCTTCTGTTCCTCGAAAAGCCAAGCCATGTTCAGCTGACATACGAATGACAGCCATGACACGCCTCAGGACATGTTCCCAGTAATCACACTCTTCCTGAATTTGTTTTTACAACTGTTGTCCCAACCCTAAACCTTGTCTGCGAGTGAAGTATGTTGGCATAGAGCCTAAGTGAGTAGTGCTTTTTTCATGTTGATCAATTACAGTGGTATTTCGCTGGTCACTGAGCCCTTCTCTTGTAACAAAATATGAGAAATTTTAGGAGCAAACAGTTTACAAACAAAACAATAAACTGATCACGTTGATGGTGAATACAATAACCACTCTCTCTTGTATTCCTCACCATTGGCTTTTGTCCCAACAAAAAGTTTCTGCGAACAGTATCTTACTGGTTTGCCACTACTGAAATGTCGGTAAGACTTGTCAAATGGCGCATTGCGTGTTGACAGTCACTGGGTAAACAAGCAGTCCAATAAACCACGTCATCAGCAGAAAAATCAAGCTACAAACCTGGATCTTTTTGATATATTTACTTCATCTTTTGCAGACTGAATCATTTCACCATCATCACCATGGCCCACTAAACTTTCATTTTCAGCAATTATTTCAACCTCAGAATGTTTTGTAAAGCAACTTACATCAATATTTGCAGTAGAGATATCAAGAGAATTTACAGAGAAAGTGAGGTCAGTAGTATGATTCCAACATCATCATATTTTGATCAGAGTGGTATTTGTGATGCCACTTCTGATGACGGAGATTGGCTCTGATCAGGAATTGGTATATAATGTTGTGGAACTTGTGTGAAGAAATCAGTCACATTAGCAGTCTTGGAATTTAATTCTAAATTCTCCTCTTGTTTCTTTTTTGATAGTTTTTGCTTTTGTGTACTACTTAACTGAACTCGTTTCGTCTTGGTTTTTGGGATCTGTTAAATATAGAAATAAAAAGATTATTTTGTTGAATATTAGGTGGCAATCAACACAGTTACACATATCACAGGTAAAATCATACGAACAATTTAATTTTCGGTTGACAGCTGAATCTTGTGCTTTCGTGCTTTAACTCTTATTTTACCGGAGTCGCGTTTCTGAGACAACCAAGTGATTTGTTTTATATTTTCTTCTGGAGCCTTTTATAAGACATAATTTATTAAAACAAGACCTAAAACAGATAGGAAAATAAAAAATAAAATGGTTACGTTAATTATAAAAGATTACCTCATTTGACGCAAGGGTAGTGCCAGAAAGCGTCGTGAGCGATAATACGGTGTAAACGAACCGTCATGCACGTGATTAGAGTTTTATTAGGCCTTCTACACGTCATTATTTATTGAAACAAAGTAGGTAACAGTAAGAACAGATAAAAACAATGAAGAACTAATTAAAAGTTAATTTAAATTAAATTCGTCATCTAACTAAAGCAGAAATTCTGTGGTGCACCCCTTTCCATGATGCCATAAGCACGTGCTTATTTTGCTTAATGGTTCATCCAGTCCTACTTGCACTACTTGCAGTCGCAAACTTGACTTTCTTGTCTGTTTGCTTACTTTGGAAATGAATTAAAACCAGGTTTATATTTAAAATAGCTTGATATCTTTAACGTATATTATACCGAAGGTGAAAAATTTTCTACATCTCTCATCCTGAGATTTTTATTTTTATTTAATAAGGGCAAAGCACCTTATGATAACTTGTTTTGGTAAAATATTAATAAACTCTGTATTACTTAAATCTTGGTATTTCTATGCCTGGCTCCCACTGATGAGACCCTCAATAAAGGTCGAAACCGGTCTGTGTAGTGGCCCTTGCCATTAATGCATAGCATCATACATCTCCTCAAGGAGATGTGCTTTGCATTAAGGGTAAAAATTAAGAATAGTGATCAGAGCTTATTCCACCTTTACCACGAGTTGCCCAAGACTTGCACTACGTACGGGTCACCCAGACTTGCACTACTTGCAGGTGCAAACTTGACTTTCTTGTCTGTTTGCTTATTTGGGAAACGAATTAAAACCAGGTTTATATTTAAAATAGCTTGGTATTATTAACATATATATAATCAGCTAACGCATTTTTATTCCTGTATAGCAGAGGCGTAGCTAGAGGGGGGGGAGATATGAAGGTCCGTCCCGGGGAGACACTTTGAACCTTATTGAATTTTGTAGTTAATTCTAAAATACAGTCTCGAGAACTCATTTCCAAATATTGTAATACTTCTGCGAATTTTCCTCACAATTACTGTATGTGTTACTAGTTGTGAGAGGAGTTTTTCTAAATTGAAATTGATTAAGAATTACTTACATTACTATGAAATAGACTTCGGCAATGTCGTCGACGATTTTGCTAACAGAAAAGCAAGAAAAATAACATTTTAGAATGTTGGAATTAAAGTTTCACTTCAAAAATAAACATAGTGTTTTAATTTATTTCCCTATAAGTCGTTTTGACTTTTTATAGTATTTTTGATGCGTGTTGAGGCGGCAAACTCAGAGACCACCATGGTCGACAAAAGCTCTAGTTACACCAATGCCATATAGCGAGTAAGCAAGACCGTTTAAGCCCCTATCTAATTTTTGGATACTGGATGGGTAGGTCAATCTCCACTGCTACCCAATCAGAAATAGCAGGCCCAAGGCTATCACTAATTTATCGCACGCAGTGAAGAAGGAGGCTAGTAAGTGTCGCCATCTGGTGGTCCCTAACCCTAACACAATATCTTTTTTGTCTGAAAATAGTGTAGGTTCGACGGTAGATTTTCTTGAGTTTATGGGACGAAAAACCCGAGTTTCCGGGAGGAAAAACCCGCTAGCCCGTGCCAGAGATCGACTAACTCTGGAACCGGTCGAGGAAAGGCTTAGAAAAAGTTCCTCTAGTCGACTAGATCCGAACGCCTTTCGTCGTGCGGCCAAGCGCTGTAGAGTGCTAACGCCACTTCTACTGAGCTACACAGGCTCTGTTTCCAGATATTCTATGAAAAATTGCATCAACGGTAATCTAATAATTACACTTTACCAACTTATATGCGCCAGTGATTTCTTCCTTCTTTCTTCCCTCCACTAGGCTCTGTAATTTTCATTCTCTCAATATGTCCACATTCCAGAGACAGAAACCATCTTAGTCAATTTCTCTAAATATTCTCCAACATCTCATTATCCTTATGTAAACCAGGCAGCCAAATCTATATGTAGTCTATAATCTATAAGTCTGTAGATTTATAATATATAAACTTATAAGTAATCCATATGCAGTCTGATCAAAGCCTTGTGAACAGCATAGCTATCCACTGTGTTGTCTTCAAAATTTTAGCTAAATGTTCACAAAATTTCAAGTCCGTATTCAACATCATCCCTAGATCTTTCATCTCTTCCACATCCTCTAAAACATCTCCACGAATCCTATACCCTGCATCCCATTTTTGCTTTCCAAAGTGTAAGGTTTTAAAACCTTACACTATGCTGCATTAAACTGACATCCCCACAAACTCTCCCATTCAGCAGTCTATTTAAGTCCTCTTGCAAAATTAGAAGAAGAATTATGAAAAGTACAACATCTACTAAAATAAAGAGCCAAAAGGCTTCATTTCGGGGATGAAAAATTATATAAATTAAGTGGATATTAAATCCAACATCATTTCAAAGCAGAATACAAAAACTATAAACGTTTCGTGCGAAAATTGACCAGAGAGCTAGCGGGAAAACACCGATTCCATACTACGAGTTGCCCTAGCCGAACCCTATAGGAAGTGACGAACGCTCAAAGCTCTCGTTTATTCGGCTCCGATTATTTCATTTTGAGAGGTTTCACTAGTCTGACAGCTGTTTCAAACTCATTTGTTTTCGTCAGAGACTAGGTTGAAACCTAAGAGATCAAAAACTCTGTACTAAGGAAATGTCAACTGTCAACATCACTGGCCTAAAGGGTGAAGAATATGCTTTTCATATTCCCCGCTATCTGATGTGGAAAACTGTGAGTGGGAAAAGATTTATGTGCCTGTAGCTCGCCCTGAGTGGGTCTGAGGATTAGTAATTGCAGTTTTGGTTTAAATTAACTTTTGGTCGTTTATGCTTGGAGTAGTCTGATGCATCGTAATTTGCCGCAAGTTGAATTAGATTATTAGGATGCACAGATGCTTTTTGATAAAATCTTAGTTGCCATAGTCTGCACGAAGGTGTAAATATAGGGGATATTTATGTCCCGGTGAAGTTGCATAATGCATAGGAACCATGGTGCGTTGAGGATCATTCTGAGACATTTATTTTGCACACGTTGTAATTTTAGGATATTGGTATCAGCAGTATGACTTCAAGCGGGAGAAGCATATGTGAGTATAGGACGAATCATTTGTATATAAGTAGCTTGATGCTGGTGCTCAATTTGCTGTTCCTGTTGATTAGTGGATAGTGGATAGAGCTGTGCAATGATCTTTGACGTCTTTAGACATAGAATTTTGATATGAGAGCTGAAGGTCAACTTTCTCTCCAGTAATACGTCAAGATATTTGATTTCGGTTTACCATGGGATTTTTGTGTTGAACAAGAGGACGTCTCCAGTAGGAAGCATTGATCTTCTGGCGAATAGCATGGCTACACTCTTCTGGGGGTTTACTTGAAGTCGCTATTTGGCGAAGTATTGTTCGATTAGCAGTAGATTTTCCTGCAGTTTTTTGATTGCTAGGTGCGGTTTTAAAGACCTTTTTAATATCGCTGTATCTTCAGCGTATAGGGCTTTGATAGATAACAGAGGGTTGCGCGGGATATCACACATATATATGGAGAAGGCAGTCGGTGCCAGTAGGGATCCTTGTGGGACTCCAGCTGTGACGTGTTTTTGAGTTGAGAGTGTGCCATTTAACTTAACTAGCATGCACCTATCATGGAGGTATTATCTGATCAGATGAACCACTTCCAATAGTATTCCCGATGTTATCATTTTGTATAGGAAGTCATAATGCAAACTTTGTCACACGCACTGGCTATGTCAAGGAAAACAGCCCATTGATGCCAGTTAAATCCAGTAGTGACATATTCCACTAATCAGAATATCTGTTTTGTGGTGCTGTGCAATTAACGGAACCCAAACTGCTCCTCAGGAAGAATGTTTAACTTGCGTACTGATTCTTAGAGCCTGGCGAGAATAACTTTCTCAGCAATTTTGCCCAGATTAGAGATAAGGTTGATAGGGCTGTAACTTTGAAGTAATCGCGGATCTTTTCGTGTTTTATGGATTGGGATTATATCTGTCAGCTTCCAGTGGGAAGGGAAATTTTTGTAGTGTAGGATGGAGTTTATTACGTTAGTCAGATGTACAATAGCTGTGAAGTTTTATCATCATGTTGGTGATTCTGTCAGTCCAAGAGCCATTTTATTCTGTAACCTTCTTGATTATATCATATATTTCTACAGGTGATGTGGGTTCAATTTGACGTATAAAAAAGGTATAAAAAGTGTTAGCTTAGCTGATATTTACATAATCGAAAGGGCCTGTGTAGCTCAGTGGAAGTCGTGCTTGCATCCTTTGCGCTAGATCGCCCGCAGATAGGCTTATGTTCAAGTCTAGTAGCCGACTGGAGGAAGATTTTCTAAGCCTTTTCTTTGACCGGTTCCCGAGTTAGTCGATCTCTGATACAGGAAAGAAGGTAGTTTCTTCAGAAACTCAGGTTTTCCGTGCCGTAAACCCAAGAAAATCTGGTGGTCCCTAACCCTAACACAATATTTTTAATGTCTGAAAATAGTGTGGATTCGACGGCCGATTTTCTTGAGTTTACGGGAATAAAAACTCGAGTTTGCCTGAGGAAAACCCACTAGCCTGTGCCAGAAATCGACTAACTCTGGAACCGGTCGAGAAAAGGATTAGAAAAGTTTCTCTAGTCGGCGACTAGCTTCGAAGGCCTTTCGTCGTGCGGCCAAGCGCTGAAGAGTGCAAGCGCCATTTCTACTCAGCTCTACAAGCTCCGTTATAATAATAATATTTTAATTGCATAATCAAACGACAGCCAAAATAACAGATATTTATCATAACAAATCCATACTTTTCAATTCGGCATCCACCCGAAATCTGAAACTCGTCTATCTACTAGACAGTGTAACAGAATATGGACTGTTCCAAATAATGCTGTTTGTTAGAAAATTATGTCTCGATTTAATCCTTGTTATTTATCTAGGGTGACCAAATCTCCTGTATTTTAGCTAAGTTTTTGGATCATCCGGGCTCCCGTATTGATCTTCAAATGCTCCAGTATTTCTCATAATCAATCATTGTCGTTAATTTTTCAATGCATATTATAACCGCCAAATAAAATATGACACGAATACGATAGTTTGGAAAGTTCTAATCGATACAATTCTGTTCCAGCCAACGAATATACATGGGTGTTCCGGGAAAGATGTTATATCGTTGCCTTGATCTTGTAACCTTTGGTGCCATTTTAATAATCGATACCCATTCGGAATTATCAAATCTTTCGTAGCGATTTTCGATACACTTCCAGATTTTGTTTCTCTGTTTCATATCTTGCGTTCTTACCAGTCATTGTGTCTGCATTCATTCTCAAAGTATTTTCATTATTATTATTATTATTATTATTATTATTATTATTATTATTATTATAATGGACAACTCCAAGGAGTCCTTAGACTCATCGACGGAGGCCCTAAACAACTATTCGGCATTTGCACAGTATCTATCATACTTTGCTTTTGAATACATCTAGAGTCATGGCACTCACAACACACTCTGGCTCCACTCATTCCACTCATTCTCCACACTCCAAGTAAAACAACTAGTTCTAACACCCTTACTAGCTACACTCTTGCCTAGTTCCATGGATGGCACCTAGATCTCCCATCATCAGACCTGTTCTGAAAAATTTCCTATGAATTAATCTTGTAAAAACCCTTCAGTAATTTGAATGTCTCAATCATATTACCCCATTTCTGCCAATTATCCAATTTCTGCAACTCACAAATCTTCAACCTGTTCTCATAAAGTTCATTCCATAGACCTGTTATCATCTTGGTCACTCGCCTCTGCATCCTCTCAACCTCCTCCCCATCAAGAAGAAACCTAGGTGACCAAATCTGGGCACAGTAGTCGAGATGGGGTGTTATCATGGCTTGAGACAGAGGAGCAATAACTTGGTTATCTCTGCTCTTCAAAGTATTCTTCAGTAACCAAGTGATTTGATGAGCTGATTTAGCCACTTTTGCAATGTGCGCCCTAAACTTCAACTCCTTATCCACCAACATTCCCAAGTCCCTGGCATCATCAATCTCCTGGAGTACAATTCCACCAATGTGGTATAATGCTGCTAATCGTTTCACCTCAAAATGCATAACCTTACATTTTGCCATATTAAATTGACATCCATTCTCCTTAGCCCAGACCTCCAATCTATCCAAATCATCCTTCAAAATTTTGATATCTGCATTCACTATTGCTCTACCGAACTTTGCACCATCATCGGGAAACAAATGAACAGTTCCTTTCAGATCCTTTACTATATCATTAATGACCAAAATAAATAGTAGTGGTCCAGGAACAGAACCCTGCGGCACACCACTAGTCACAGGTCGTCTTTTGGACTCTACTCTTGAATAAATTACCCTCTGATATCTCTCCAAAACCACACTCCTATACATCTCACCAACCCTATATCCATTCCCATATGCTGCAGTTTACCGATTATAATTCCATGTAGTATCCTGTCAAAGGCCTTAACAAAGTCCAGCGTAAATCCATTAGGCTTATCCAGTAAATCACTGTAAATCCATTAGGCTTATCCAGATCAGCCATCACTGTATTATAAAACGTGAGCAAGTTACTGAGGCATGATCTATCCTTCACAAAACCATGCTTTTCTCCATACGGTATCAAATTTTCATTTTTCTATTCTTGTATTTTGCTCTTGACTAATATCTCCAAAACTTTCACAACGATTCCTGATATGCTGGTCAATCGGTAATTTGCAACAGCAGTCTTGGAACCGCCTTTATGCAATGGAACTTTCTTCCCCCTTTTCTACCCCCTCGGGTCTGACCCAGAGCCGAGACTTAAATTAAACAATATGGTCAAGGGAACTGACAATTCCTTTGCTGCTTCGCATGAGACTCGAGCTGGTATACCATCCAACCCACAGATGTATTTACATTCTGTAATATACTATTCACCTCCATTTCATTCACTTAAATTAATGTATCACCCATTCCTTCTCTCATTCCTGCAATATCACAGCTTGGGTGATATACTCTTGCAAAGTGTTCGCTTAGTGATTCTACAATTCATCTGATTCAGTTACCTGCCTGCCATCGGCATTCCCTAGTATTCTTGAACATCGAGTGCCATGGTATATTTTCGTGATGGATAGTGACGGTGAAACGGAAAGTAATAAAGTAAAAAGGCAACCAAAAAGAAATATAAATATTTGTGTGTTTATCTGAAGAAATGGGAGAACAGTACCTCTGGCTAAAACCCGTGCCATCCAATATTCACAAAGCTAATTGTATATTATGTAAACGTGACTTCAGTATCGTCCATGGGGATAATAATGACTGCAACAACAAGTGCCATAGTATATTTTCGTGATGGATAGTGAAGGTGAAACGGAAAGTAAGAATGTAAAAATGCAATCAAAAAGAAATATAAACATTTGTGTGTTTATCTGAAGAAATGGATAAATAACAAGACAATCAATGTTCGAAATGTTAGTAAAATTTTAGACTTTGTGTTAAGTGTTCCAGGCTCAAATGCCCACACTGAGAATATGTTCTCAATGATGAACAATGAATGGCCAGATCAAGGTAGCTTAGAATTAATTAAATTAGAATTAATGGTAGTGATCAATTGTGATTATGATTGGAAAGAGTTTTTGCAGTTTGCACAAGGAGACAAGAAAATCAAAGCAGCTGCTGCATCTGTTGATAAATATAAATAAGTTTAATCTAAGATGTATGGATATTTTAATTGTACGTAAGTATAAATGTTTAAAATTATATGAAATATTTTGATGTGGTATAATTTATATTGCTATTTGTATATTTTAAATATAAAGCATCCTATCAATTAAGGTAGGATTCACGTCCCAAAAATTTCCTAAAATTTCACGTGTCCAATCTTCCTTATTTTCATATTCAAGTTGGTCACCCTATATTTATCGCGATATTTAATCCTTGTCAACAGTTAGTTTCATTCAGCCTAGAGCACTAATAATAATTGGAATGGTCTTAATTTGTTTAGCCTGTGTAGTGTAGCCTGTGTAGCTCAGTGGATGTGGCGTTGGCACACCACCGCGCTTGGCCGCACGAAGAAAGTCTTGGTTTCGAGTCTAGTCGGCGACTAGAGGAAATTTTTCTAAGCCTTTTTTCGACCGGTTCCCGAGTTAGTCGATCTCTGGCACGGGCAAGCAGGTTTTTCCTCCCGGAAACTCGGGTTTTTCGTCCTGTAAACTCAAGAAAATCGACCGTAGAACCCACATTATTTCAGACATTAAATATATTGTGTTAAGGTTAGGGACCACGAGATGGCGGCACATTTGAGCCGTCTCTCTTCACTGCGTACTGCTTAATTAGTGATAGCCTTGGGCCATCTGTCTCTGATTGGGTACCAGTGGAGATTGAACTGCCCACTCAGTCTCCAAGTTAGATAGGGCTAAATGGCCTCGCCTACTCCCGTATATACGGGAATAAAAAGGCGTTAGCTGATTTTTTTTTTTTTAATTTGTTTAAGCCACTGTCAACGAATTTCAATAGCCATATATCATGGATATGCAAATTAAACAACAGTAGTTCCAAAACAGAGCCTTGTAGTACTACACTCCTCACTTTCCTTTTCTGGAGAGGCTGCCAAATGATTATCCATTCCGTATACTGCTCAGTTTCATTAGTAATTTATCAGGTGGCACTCGATCAATGCTTTAGCAAAATTCGGATAAATCACTCTAAAATCTAGATAAATTAGTCTTTATCTAAAAAGTCGGATTTTATCTAAACCATTTTAGATAAATCACTCTTCAATCATGTAATATAAAATGTAGCAATGTTATTAAAGCACAACTTGAGGAATAGGAACGTATGACATGATAATTACTTAACATCAGATGAATTTAACTTTTGGTGTATATTTTATTGTTATAAAATTTTCGCAGTGGCAGCTTATACATAAGCATTTCTACACTGCTGTACCCCCAAGGAAAAAACAAAACAAAAAAATTAAATTTCGTTTGTGTTTATAAATAATCACTCTTCATAGCACAGACAGATAGACGAACCCCTTTTGTCGGAAAGACACCTGGGTTCGATTCCCATCAGTGACATGAGGAACCTTTATCTAGTCTCTTTCGACTAAATGTGAGTTAACCGGTCTCATAGGAAGGTAAGGTTTTTTTTTTCAGCCGGAAATTGGTTTTTCGTTCACCCATAACAGGCAAACTGGCCCCATGAACACACATGGATTACAGTCATGAATACGTCCCAGCCATATGCCGGTCCTGAGCCCGGATAAAATTGGGGTGGGGATTGGGAAAAGCAATGGTGAAGTACCCATTAAAAATCTCACCAGGAATACTCTGCGACCAATGCCTACAAATTCATCTACAGTCGGAAACGACTGAATGGGAAAATCAGATCAGATTTATAAATAATAGCAATACTTACAACATTATATAAATACAATGCAACATGTTAAAGGTTACAGCTTATGTTTCGACATTGATAATAGTTAATAACTGGAATTGTTCGATTAATGCTTTAGATTACGAAACAAATGTACTGCGATCTAACGCAGTGTCGGAATTATCATGTTTGGTCAGTTCCGTCTAGACTCGCCGATATTCGTATGCACTTGTCACTGTACGCAACAAATGAATCTGACACTGCTCATTAAACAATGTCGCTAGAGATAAATGGTATACTTGCGCGTTCTACACTAGTTCCGCAGCCTTATTTAATATTCTAAACAGTTGCTAATCTTGAACCCTCAGTCTTATTTTCTCCTTGGTATTGTTATTCAACACCCAGTGCATGTATGTAAAACACATGAACGAAATATTTATTGAATATTTTCACTGGGTGTTCAGCAGTCTTTCCCACATTCCATCTGCAGCACTAGTCAGTCTTTTCTGCTGATATTTCTACTATCAAAATAACAACAGAATTCTCTAGGGTGATGCTATACTGCTTCAGCCAATCCCTCTCGTTATGCTAATTTTTCTTTAATCATAAACTTCGTCACCTTGTTAGCCTACACCTTATACTCCTGATACTTCTACTGGGGGGGGAAGATACCCTGTTCTTTATTAGAAACATGCCTGCGGCATGTTTCTCTTATTCATCCATTTCTATGCTAGTTTATGTGGGATTATGCTAGAAGAAACTGATCAGGTTAGGGATCTTGAAATGTTAGTAAATAGAAAGTTGAAGTTCAGGTGCCATGTATCAAAGATTGCAAATACAACTCAAAAGATAATTGCAATACTGAAACAAACTTTCACATGTAATGATAAGGATGCCATGTTGCCTCTCTACAAGGCGTTGATAAGACCTCACTTGGACTATGGTGCGCAGGTCTGGTATCCTGGTTTCCATTGTGATTCTGAAATATTGGAGAGAGTACAAACGAGTGTTAAAAATGAATATCTGGATTATGGAATACTGATCATGAAGACAGATTGAAAAGGGAGGACAGCCAAACATGGCTGTCCTACCTTTTCTCAAAAATTATAATGACTGGAAAACTACCTAATCTGTGCTGGGAAGCCAAAAAATTGTCGTTCCCAAACTAGGGAAAGATCCAAGAGATGGCAAAAGTCTACGACCTATCTCTTTGCTTTGCTCCACCTTCAAGCTCTTTGAAAGAATTCTCCTTAAAAGAATTTCACCACTTATTAAAAGAGCACTCCCGACTGAATAAGCTGGTCAGGCTGGGAAGAAGTTGCTGTGACCAGGTCCTGGCCTGGACAACACAGATTGAAGCAGGCTTCCAAAAGACACTTAAATCTGGAGCACTTTAATTGACCTAACATCAGCTTATGACACAGTCTGAATCAGGGGCCTCAGACTCTGTCATTTTTGAATCCATTCTCTCCAACAGAAAGATCTGGGTCCGTATTGGAGGGAAAAAAAGAGGGGGCCAGATTCCTTCACAATGGTCTCCATCAGGACTCGTGTTAACCCCTTTACTCTTTAACATATACTTGTACGACTTACCACATACCATCTGAAGCAAGTATATGTACACTGATGCCCTAGCGATCCTACATTAATATACCTCCTTTTCCAACCTGGAATCAACCTTGAACACAGACCTGAAAATCCTGGAAGAGTACTTCAAGCAGTAGTACTTGGAGCCAAATCTAACATAAACTGTGTCCGGTTACACCTGAACAATACAGATGCGAATCGACACCTCAACCTTTCTTCCCGTATGAAAAATGGTAAAACACGAGCCCCACCAGAAATAACTTGCAGTGAGCCTGGACAGAAGCCTAACCTATAAAAGGCACAACACCAACCTGTCCAACAAAATTAAAATGAGAAACAATATCATTTCAAGGCTTGCTGGAACATGAGGTGTTGCAGAAGTCCTAAAGTCATCTGCACTAGCCCTCGCATTCTCTTCAGCAGAATATTGTGTCCCTGTCTGGGAAAGAAATGCACACACTAACATTAGAGACACCCAGCTAAAGTCTACCATGCACACAATTAGTGGGAGAGTGAGAAGTACTCCTCTTTCTCTCCTGGCTACCTGTCCTATCTAACATTGCTCCACCAAACATATGGAGAAGACAAGTCTCGATTAAAGAATTTAATAAAGCAATGAACAATCCACTCCTCCCCCTTCACCAGACTCTCATAAATCCACCTAGTCTTTGCCTAAAATCTAGAAAGCCTTTCTGGTCCATTGACGAACTCCCTTCAGCTGCCCTGCCATCAACACTTGACATGTGAAGAGAATACTGGTCCAACAGTCTTCCTGGTAGAAGATTACTCCACAGCCTGGTTTTGCTCTTCCTAGGAAGATTTGGTCATCTATCAACAGGATCAGAACTAACCAGTGCAGATGTGGCTACCTACTACTAAATGGAGGCTGTTAGACCACTCTTGTGATTATTCTCCCGTGGCTCAGGTGATTACTCATATTATGAACGACCGCCCATGGCGCTAATTTCTCGGTGGTGGCCTCCACAAGTTGACGGATGCGACCTTGGATTGACTTTCCAGACTGGATATTGACCTGTCGCTACGCTGTACTCCTTTTGCCATAAAAATTAATAAATTATGATAATACACTCCCTGGAGGTGTCAAAAAAAAAAAAAACAGCTAACGCCTTTTAATCCCGTATAGGGAGTAGGCGAGGCCGCATTTAGCCCGATCTAACTTTTGGAGACTGAGTGGGCAGTTTAATCTCCACTGATACCCAATCGAAAAAAGGATTAGAAAAATTTCCTATAAAAAAACTTTTGGAGACTGAGTGGGTAGTTCAATCTCCACTGGTACCCAATCGAAAAAATGCTTAGAAAAATTTTTCTAATCAGAGATAACTGACCCAAGGCTACCACTAATTATGTAGCATGCAGTGAAGAGAGACGGCTCAACAAGTGCTGCCATCTCGTAGTCCCTAACCTTAACACAATATATTTAATGTCTGAAATAGTGTGGGTACTACGGTCGATTTTCTTGAGTTTACGGGACGAAAAACCCGAGTTTTCGGGAGAAGAAACCTGCTTGCCGTAGAGATCGATTAACTCGGGAACCTGTCGAAAAAAGGCTTAGAAAAATATCCTCTAGTCAATAATAATCTTCTTCTTCTTCTTCGCGTTATTCCAGCTTCCTATGCAGGGTCCGCGTGTTACTTAGATGCGACATCTTGTTAGTACTACTCCCAACCGACCCGTCGCCTGGTCCTGGTCTGCCGCTGAGGGGGGGGATGTATTTTTGACTGTAGAGGCGTATGTTCACGGGCAGGTTTGCCTGCTTGCGGGATAAAAAACGCCAGATAAACTGGCGGAAAAAACCCTACTGACCGCGCCCAAGACCGGCTAACTTGGCTATGCCTGAGGAAGATCCTCAAATTCCGCACGTCTACAACGGGAATCGAACCTGGGACACTCCTTCCCCACGCATATGGTTGCGAAGCGCAAAGCCACTAGGCTAACCGCGCGGTCCCTCTAGTCAATAATAATAGTAATAATAATAATCTGTGCTGATGACACACTCTGACTGAAAACATTTAAATTCAAATCTGGCTTAGAATAATAAAAAAATGCAAGTTTTTTTTATCTGAAGGTGGATTTCCTAGTATCATACGGAAGAAGAGTAGGCAGCATTTGATCTGGGGGAAAGAACTCGTTTTTTATCCCCTATCACATAAAATTTGGCCAGAAGTTAATAGACATAATACACTGGCCTCATAACTTAGAAGCAGGTATAATTCAGTGGCGTAGCTAGAGCTGTTGCCGCCCGGGGCTATCCCTGAATTTGCCGCCACTCTCAATACACACGAAAAATACTACAAAAAGTCAAAACGAATATATCAATTAAATTAAAACACTTATGTTTATTTTTGAAGTAAAACTTTAATTTCAACATTCTAAAATATTATTGTTCTTGCTTTTTTGCAAGTAAAATCGTCGATGACATTGGCGAAGTCTATTTCATAGTAATGTAGGAATTTCGTAATCAAATTTTATTTAGAAAAACTCCTCTCACAACTAACAACACTTACAGCAATCGTGAGGAAAATTCGCAGCAGTATTACAATATTTAGAACTGAGTTCTTGAGACTGTATTTTATAAATTAACTGCAAAGTTCAAAAAGGTTCCAAGTGCCGTCCGGGGAGAACCCCCCACTCCCACCCCCCAGCTACGTCACTGGTATAATTGAAACAACAACAGCTTATATTGAGGCTCTAATTCTCGACCCTACTTTTTGGAAATCTGTTAGGAGCGAAATCTATTTGGATGATTAGGAAAGTGTTTGTACATTCTATTACTGAAGTTTCTCTAGTTTACATCACTATGTATATGTTTCAGAGCAATGATAAGTGAATATGAATATTTTTGCATACGGGAAATTTAGTAGAGATAATATATAGACTGAAATCAGGTTTCATAACTTTGCGATCAAAAATTAAGAAAAGATAATTAACGTCTTATTACTCCAAACGGAGTAGGTGGATTTTTTTTTATCCGTATTACCTTTTGGAAAGCAGGCAACCATCTCTACCTTTAGTCCTCACCCATAGCTGAATTCATAGTATCGATGGCATTAAAGATTAAAGATAGTAGTGAGAGTACAACGGCCAACTGCCGTAATCTCGTATTGGTAAATCCTAATTGGTACATACGCAAAGTGGATGCTAGATCCAACATTATTTCAAAGCCGAATGTTTGTAGAAACTATGAAAGTTTTGTAAGCTGACCTGAAAGCTTACGATAATTGCTTGCAATACATTAAAAACAGGCGCTTCCCAAGTCCATATATTGGCCTTTTATTAGTGCATTTGATAATGGTTTCACTTGCCTGACAGCTGTCGAACTGGTGGGTTCTTTTCAGAGACCATGCAGAAATCTTAAGAGGGCATAAACTCTCATTAAGTACAAAGGAAATTGAAATATCAGAGAAATGTATTCTTCGCAATGAATCCTTATAGCTCTTTCTTTTAGTAATTACTTTTACACACCAACTGACAGTTCACGTACGGAAATACATTTCCCTGAAATTTCAGTTTCCTTAGTACTGAAAGAGATTGTTTCTACCTTAAGGTTTCTGCCTTAGAAGAGCTCAGTGGTAGGGTGAGCCTGTCACTGAGTGGAACCTCCGCCGAGTTAAATAATCTTTCGGGTTATTCGATGAGTTTAGAGTGATCTGGGGGATCGTCTTGTTTTTGGAGACTCTTTACTTATATAATAGTGGTCTCTGAAGAGAACCAACAGTTCGAAACAACTGTTAGGCCAGTGAAACCTTTATCAAATGCAATAATAAAAGGCGACTATATGGACTTTGGCATCGCCCATGTTTTTTAATTAGTGCAAGCTGAGGTGCAAGAATACAATTCTCGGGTATGCCGAGCATTGTATTCTCGAAATTTGAAACATTGAAAGTGGTAAGCTCTCAGGTCAACTTACGAAATTTTCATAGTTTCTACATACATTCGGCTTTGAAATAATGTTGGATCTAGTATCCACTTTGTCAATGTAATTCTACATAGCCGAATTGAAACCTTATGGCTCTTTCTTTTACTAATCGGTGCTACTGTCTGAAATAGTGTGAGCTTTAACTCCAAACTATTTTTAATTAACTAATTTTTACATTTTGCTGCAGTTTTCAATTCTCCCTCCCTTCTCTTTCTGTTTATTTTATTTATTTCTTTAATTTTTTTCAGTAAATGTATTTTGGTCATTTAGTTATCTGATTTTATTAAGCATGATGGGATAGAGTTCATCGCCATTTTGTTTTACCAGTGTGTTGTTAGAATTGTTGCGCTTTTTCTGTTATATGTGGGATTTGAGAAAGTAAGTACGAAGATTACTTTTTCGCTGTCTTTTGAAGTAGTGAAATGATTTCTGAATGAAACTATGTGCTGTAACTCCAGGCAACTTGCACAGACATCTGGATTAAAGTTTTGCACTTGCATTGTTCTGAACACGCGCTTCGGAAAGTGGAGTCTCCGATATTAGCATGATTTTTATTACAAATATATATAGTATAAATTTATGTTATATTCTTATAATTAAAGGAATCGTACACATTTCTTCTCTACGCAACTTCTACTTTAATTTCATTTTTACAAGAAGATTAAGGAGGAATTGATAAGTTTATTTCAACGTGTATTTTTTGTAATATTAGGTTTATAATTATCATTTGGATAAAATGTAGCAAATTTAGCTATTCAAACCGCATACTGTCAATTGTTCTTTTTTTTTTTTTTTAAACTAAACTACAAAAAAAAAGTATCAAAATCCCTAACACATCCACGATCTGTGTAGGTAAGTGCCTAAAAAAGAAAAGATCATGCTGTATTTCAAGAACAGCTGAAGATTCAAGTCCCTTAAACCTAATATTAGGTTTATAATTATTATTTGGATAAAATGTAGCAATTTTAGCTATTCAAACCGCATACTGTTAATTGTTCTTTTTTTTTTTTTTTTAAACTAAACTAAAAAAAAAAAAAAAAGGTATCAAAATCCATAACACATCCATGATCTGTGTAGGTAAGTGCCTAAAAAAGAAAAGGATCATGGTATTTCAAGAACAGCTGAAGATTCAAGTCCCTTATATACTCAACAGAATGCAGTAATATTAATGTTATAATCATCATCGGAGACCTCCACTGAGTCCAGCATTCATCAAGGGAGGCCATACATCACCCCCTCTAGCTGTCATACCTTGTCTTTAACACATGCACACTAGATGCACTTACTCACTATGCTGTGAGAGAAAAATCTAGCTCTCATCCCTCTCTTAGCTGTACACAAACTTAAATGGATGTCTCCCATTCCATTTCTACACCTTCCATATAATGAAAAATTTCATCAACTAATATTCTGTAACACCCTTTCAGAAGTTTTTAGATCCCTGTCATTATTATTATTTGTGACATCTCCAAGGAGTCTGCAGACTCATCGTGAGAGGACATCCACTGTACATCTCTCTGTCTTCACCACTACAATCATACACTGTACTACATCAATGCCACCTACTGCCCACTACTACCACAACTAGTATTTTTTGTCTGTAAATTGTGTGTGTTCTGAAGGGCCGATTTTCTGTATGTGGGATGAAAAACCTGAGTTTCCGGGAGAAAAACCCTGCTACCTCTGTATGAGATCGGCTAACTCACCTTCGATTGAAAAAGGCCATATAAAGATTCCTCCTGTCACGACGAGAATCGAACTTGGGCCTTTTCCAATCGAAGGGCGCAATGTTCTGCTATTCTTCCAATTGCGCTACATAAGCGCTTAATCACATTTCTTTCTCCTATTTACCAATGTCTACAGTCCACGTACTCCCAATCTGCCCTCATACTTAACCTTATTAATCTTTTCCACAGCTTCATTATCCTCTTGGAATCCAGAATACCAAACTTGCACCTGGTAATCCAGCTGCAGTCATGTTCTTGTAAAGATTCAAAATGACCTCTTTACCCTAACATTCATTTAAACACATTTTCAAAGCTTCCCATTTACTCTCTTCCTTTTCAATATCCGATATTGTGGGACCAAACATGGTATTCTCCTGAGTGTCATAATTTCCAGCTTTATAGTTAACTGTGTAACCTGTCCTAATTGGAACATCCATATACAGTTAACTGTGTAACCTGTCCTAATTGGAACATCCATATACTTAGCTTCTTTCCAGGTCAGTATGGAATGAACATTTGCACCAACTGGTGGCAAAACAGTGATATTCTAAATGGAGGCCCCCCCCCTTCTAAAACACTTCCTTCTTTCAGATGCTGCTTAAGAAAGTTGTCTTGCAACAGCTCAGTAAATTTTCCTTTCCTTCATTTTTATAATCAGTTTTCTCTGCTAACTCTTAAGATCAAGTTTTATTAAATTTTAGTTCTTTGATTATGATGATGATTATTATTATTATAATAATAAGATCACTCTAATTATCACAATGACTATCACATCTCATCTGAAATAAATTCGTTTTGCTGGTGCATTCACCACCTTCCCATGTAACTCTTATGAAATTTCCATGGATAACCTCTTTTCTCCATGGAAATTGTCCATTTGTCTCATTACACTACATTATTTATTATTAATGGCTCTCATCTCTATATTAATATTCTTTGCATTTGTTTAAATTTTCCCCCATTTCTTTATCTGTCAATATAATGAAGATATTAGTCACATTAGATAGCAAAATACGTCACTGATCTGGTTGGCCACGCATATAGCATGTCTGTTCTCCAGTTAACACTGTGTGCTGGAAGTGTGCTATTTTTTTTTCTAGCTGGATTGTATTGGAATTACAGCTATGAATTCCAATACAATCTATGAGATCTTAGATGGTTAAGGCTATGAGATCTTAGATGCTTAAGTACCTGTTTGTTTGCAGAATGGAAAATTGGGAGAAAGTCCTAGCTATTTCCATATTAGATTGTTGAACTGAAGAAAACAGGATTAAAACCCAAGTCTTTCTAATCAGAAGGCATTTATCAATGCTCAGAGTGGAACTGACACTGTATTTATTCGAAACATGAGCCTTTATTATGTTTGATGTGAAATCATCATAGTGTAGTTTGTTTTTTTCAATACAAGGATATAGATTTTGCAATATTTGCTCTGGGACAAGATTTGATGCATGGACAGTTACAAAGATATGACTTCACACCCAGCGAAATTGAACTGCACCAAATACTAAATATATGATTGTAACATATGTTACTACACAAAAACATGAGGGAAGCATGCATGCAATGACATCTCCTCAGTTCACTGCAGCAGAACACTGTCAGTGACATTGTTCCATCAATGCACTGTAACTAAATTCCTGATGAAAAACCTTTCTCTAGACAAAAAATCAGTCATTTACTGATGTCTGTATGGATGTCACCAGAGACAGAAGATGAATTAAATGTTTTAAAGATGAAAATATAGTCACTACCATTCGGCCTCATGCTGTTGACAAAAAGCTGTTGCAACAGAGTATTGTGTGCAGAGTCACCAAAGAAAATCAGCAGATGATGGAAGAGGAAATTGCAACTCACCTTAATATATCATGCTAGACAGTGCAAAATGTGATTTAGTTGCTGGTGGATTATCGAAAAGAATGCTACCTTTGGATGTCTGGTGTATTGACAGATGAATATAAAAGCACTTGCAATCAATGATACACTGCCAGGAGTGACAATTACCTGATGAACACTGTTACTGGTGATAAAGGCCTTTTCCTCTATAACCTACTCAGTCACTTACTAAGGTCACAAGAAGTCTTTTAAGATACATGTTGGTTGATTTCTATCAAAAAAAGAGGGGAGAACTGTCAACACAGCATGCTTTCATTGTTCAGATGCCTAAGAAACTATGATATCAACTTCATAACAGTAAATTAAAGAGAGAGAGAGAAGAGACTGTTTTTTAATCAACTGAATTTAAATAAATATGGATGCAAGAAACTTCCCAAAATTTGGGAAACATTAATCCCCAGAGATCCCAATTTACAACTTAGTTCTCCTACAAATGTGCATAGAGGGCACTCCACCTAGATGGGACTTTAGGGTCATATTAACATGCTTCATTTGTGTCTGTGTGTGTTGCTATAAGTGGTTGTTTGTGCTCCCTGAAGATATATCAGTGAAGCAAAATTTTCGAAGAATTAAGTTTTTATTCCATTCTTAGTGCTGTTAATACATTAAACCTCCAACACAATATTAACTTTTTGGAAAACATGCTGAAGAAAAATGTAATTTTCCAAAACAATAAAAACTTGTTGGGAACAGCTGGAAATTTTTTTCCCTTATAGTCCATTTGATCTCCTTAGACTATCACTTGTTTGGATCCCTTAAAAGTTTGTGAGAAACCAGTCCTATAAGAATGGTGCAGTCAGCAATACTATAACTGGTTGTGTGATACTGGAACGAACTTTTATCACAGAATGTTTAAGTTCTTATAATATTGTCAGAGATGTATGATCTGGATATTGACAGGCAAACATATTACAAGAATCCCTCAGTTTACATGATTAACGTATTCTGTGAATGAAATGAAATCATGTCAGTCAATTATAATAAATATTGAAAAAATTGCAACTCATCCACAGATTTTCAACATTTTTTCTGATTTATTTTTTTTTAAATACATTTGTTTTTACTGTTTTACTGCTAATAGAATTATCAATAATAAAGTGTTTTAAAATATATTTAAAAGAAAATTATGAGAAATATTTGAACAAAGTACTTTGCACTGACTTTTGTTTCTTTTTCTGTCTGTATATCTCACAGTGACAGCTCATAGCTTGTCTTGTATATAGTGATCAAGATTACAGTGTGTATTTATATTATATGTATTCTGTAGTCTGTCTTCAGACTACAGAATACATACTTCAATCAAGATTTCCCGTAAGGACATAGCCCTTAAAGTTATGTCCTTATGGATACTGTATTTATGGTATTTATTTTCACAAAATTAATACAAAATGAGCACTGCTATCCAATGATGTTTTGGAACCAATTGGAATTCAGAAATGCACTGATGAAGTTAAATAAAACCTAAGGGTGTTATTTTATTGAGAGTTTTTATAATATTGAATGTTTTCAACTTTTGTTTATAATGGCGTAGAGAAATATTTTTCCCATAAAATTGATATTTTTGCATCATTAATAATAATAAAAAAAAATGGTCTTGTATGCCTTATAAATGCATGAATTCTTTCTTCACAGATTGATAAACACACCAATATATAATTAGTTAACATATTTGCTTCAAATCTGGTTGTTATATAGTTAAAAGTTAGCCATAGTATTGAGAAAAGCTTATAAATTGATCAGATTTGGGAGTAAACACATCACATAACTATATGTTATGGACAATGCTCTGCTGAATTGGTCACTATTATTCCTCCATTCTCCTCCAAAATCATAAAAACAGGAGCCACCACTAACCAACGCCCTTTTTGCATTACATCGTGAAACTCACCAAACAAACTTCTCTTTCATTCCATCTACTTCTGTCCTTTGGAACAGTCTTCCCCACTGCCTTCCCCAAAGATCGCAGCCCTTAGCTGTTCAAGCAAAATGTGAACAGATTCCTCCTTCTATTCCTCTTGCCCACACATGGCATTAGTGTGCTATGGCTCACAGACATTTCATTGGCGTGGACAATTCATTGCAGGAAAATTCATTGCAGTTAAATTCATTGTAGGAAAATTCGCTGAAAGCGTTATTCACTAGAAAATTGAAATAATATTGCATCGATACCAATATATAAAAAGTAAATGCAGTGCAAGATAAATTTCACAAAATATAGTTTTTTTAATCTATTTTGTATTATTTGTTTAGATTTGAATTAGATTTTCATATTTTTATACAATGAAAATAATATATTTATTGATTGGTGAGTTTCCTAATTTCAGTTTCGTTGTAATTTTTATTCATTTTAACTTGGTTCAGAAATCCTGCTCAAATTCCATGACCAAACATGGAAACCACTTGAGCCACTTCAGGCCTTTAATAAGCAGTGCTGTTGTCTCACATCCAATGAAATTCATCTCTTACCTAAAAACAATTACAAACATCCATGCCCATTGTGAGTTTTGAATCCACAGCTCATTGGTGGGAGAGGGTACGCAATCTGGTCAGTTTTTAACGACATGATATTTCTGATTACAGTTTATTTTTGAACATTTCACAAGAGAAGTAATTAATTACTTATTTCACTTTGGGAGTATGCATATATATATATATATATGTATGTATGTATATATATACACACATATACATTTTTTTTTCCTCAGTAAAGAAGACTAAATATAAAATTTAAAATTTCTTAGTGTTATAAAATACTAGTGTTGGAGGAAAAGGTAAAGACTAGTATTGCGCCCACAGATGGCAATTAGCCCATGCTGAATTACATAATGATAAGGTTTACGTAATTTTATTATAATTTTCTTTAATATAATTACTCAAAGTGCACTTATGATCTTAAACTAGCTCTGCAAACGATAGCAGTGTACAAGATGTCTTGATTATACAGGAAAAGTGGAGTCATTTTCAAAATACACATGTATTCAATAACTAAAACACATCACCTTCTGAATTAGTTCAGATAAAAAAATATATCGCAGTATGGATGTTTAAATGTGCAAAACAGAAAAATAGAATAGTTAGAAGAATAAATATTCTTAAATATTATTATTATTATTATTATTCCGGGAAACTCCAAGGAGTCGACAGACTCGTCGAGGGAGGCCCTAACATCATGTCTGGAACAACTATTCAACATTTACACAGTATCTATCATATCTTGCCTTGAACTCATTCACGGTCGTAGCACCCACAACAGACTCTGGAAGCTTATTCCACTCATTCACCACTCTCCAAGTAAAAAACCTAGCTCTAACATCCTTGTCAACCACGCTCTTGCCCAGCTTCAATGCATGGCCCCTAGTCCTCTCACCACCAGTCATATTTTCAAAAATATCTTCTGGATCAATCTTATAAAAACCCTTCAGTAATTTGAATGTCTCAATCATATCACCCCTCCTTCGTCTATCGTCCAATTTCTGCAACCCACAAATCCTCAACCTATTCTCATAAGGTTCATTCCACAGACCTGCTATCATCTTGGTCACTCGTCTCTGGACCCTCTCCACTTCCTCCCCATCACGAAGAAACCCTGGTGCCCATAACTGGGCACAGAAGTCCAGATGGGGTCTTATCAAGGCTCGATACAGAGGAACAACAACTTGCTTCTCTCTGCATGTTAAAGTATTTTTCATAAGCCAAGTGATTTGGTGAGCTGTTTTAGTTACTTTTGCAATGTGCCCCCTAAACTTCAACTCCCTATCCACCAGTACTCCCAAATCCCTGGCCTCATCAATCTCCTGGAGTACGGTTCCACCTATGCGATATACTGCTGCTATTCTTTTCACCCCAAAATGCATAACCTTACACTTTGCCACATTAAACTGACATCCATTTTTCCTACCCCAGTCCTCCAAACTATCCAAATCATCCTGTAAAATTTTGACATCCTGTGCACTCACAATTGCTCTACCCAACTTTGCATCATCAGTAAAGAAGTGAACACTTCCTCTCAAATCCTTTCCAATATCATTGATGAACAAATTGAAAAGCAGTGGTCCAAGAACAGAGCCCTCCAGCACTCCACTAGTCACAAGACGTCTTTTTGACTCCACTCCTGAATAAACCACTCTCTGGTATCTCTCCTTCAACCACCGTCCTATCCATCTTACCAATGGTAAGATGGATAGGACCGTGGATAGGGTCTTTGGTAATCCTATATCTATCCCCATCTGCTCCAGTTTACTGATTAGGGTTCCATGTGGTATCCTGTCAAAGGCCTTGGCAAGGTTTAGTCGTATCACTGTAAACCCATTACCCCTATCCAGTTCAGCCGTCACTGTGTTATAAAACGTGAGCAAGTTACTGAGGCATGATCTACCCTTCACAAAACCATGTTGTCCCCCATACAATATCCCATTTTCATCTATCCAATCCTGTATTCTTTTCTTGACTAATTTCTCTAAGACCTTGACAATGATTCCTGATATGCTAATCGGTCGGTAATTTACAACAGCAGTCTTGGAACCACCTTTATGCAGTGGAACTATTTTCCCTTCCTTCCACCTGCTCGGGACTAACCCAGACCTGAGACTCAAATTAAAGAAAATGGTCAAGGGTACTGACAATTCTTTAGCTGCTTCTTGTACTACACGAGCTGGTATACCATCCAATCCCACAGATGTATTGACATTGAGGTTATGCAATAGACTACTCACCTCCACTTCATTCACCACAATTCCCGTATAATCTACTGGTTTATTCGTTTCTGCAATGTCACCACCTGGATGATATATTCTTGCAAAGTGCTCACTCAGTAACTCAGCTATCTCAACTGATTCAGTTACCTCCTTACCATCGGCATTCTTTAAAATCATTCTGCCATGTACATTTTTCCTTTTACTTGCTACATATCTAAAAAACTGTTTAGGACTCTCTTTAGCCTGCATGGCCAATGTTCTTTGGTAATCCTTTTTTGCTTTTCTTACCACACTCGTCACCCTTCTGGCCTGCGCTTTATACCGTTCATATGCCTGCCGGTCACCTTTCTCCTTAAATTCCCTCCATAGTTGTTTCTTTTTTTGCAGCTCAAGCTTAATGGTGTTATTCATCCATTTAACCCCTACTTGATTTATTATTCGGACTCTAGGTATACAGTCAGCCATTGCTTCATGCAAGCACCTCTTAACCACCTCCCATGCACTATCAACTTCTAGTCCTTGCAGTTGTACATGCCATGGCACTGAACCAATCAAACTCCTAAGCTTGTCATACTTTCCAGCCCGATAATTCCACATGTACCCTGTCTTAATTGAAAATTCTACACCTTTAGCCACCTCCCAAGTCAAGACCCTATGATCACTCTCACCGATTGGTGGCAATGTGGTCATATTTGTTACAGCCAAATCCTCAGATGTAATTGCTAGGTCAAGCACTCTCTGACCCCTAGTATTTTCCATTACATGCCGTCGCAGATAGTTATCCCTTAATAACTGCATAAAATCCAATTCCTTCCTCCCGTGTGTCCTCTCCTCACTCCAATCAATGCGACCATAGTTGAAATCTCCCATAATAATCACCCTCCTTCCACTCATTTCTTATTTGCTTGTGCATATTGTCACCACCATCTTTTCCATCACCTGGTATATAGCAGCACCGAATTGTATATTTAGTTCTGCTAGCCACAATCTCGCACCAGATGGCCTCAAATGTGCTCTTTTCTCTATCCTGCAATTCAACTTCTGTTCTCCTTGGCTGTAGCTCATCAGCTATCATCAACAATACTCCTCCCCCCATTTTATTCTCTCTGTCATTCCTGAACACACTATACCCATCACATTCAATCCCACTAGCTATATCATCTACAGTCAGCCATGTTTCACTAAGGAAGTGCGAACCATGGCCAAAACTCTTCCTTCTTGTTCCTAATACTCCTAGTATTAGTGTACATGAATTTAAGACCTCCATTAGCCCCAACCCTACCTTGATGCCTTATATTAACTATCCCACTCTGGTTTGTTGTCCTTATTTGCTCTAGCATATTATATTCATTCTTACATTCAACTGCCTCCCTAAGGACTGTATATCTACTCCCCCCCCTTAACAAATCTAGTTTCCCCGAATTTGCACATCTACTACATTCAGCAACATTTTCTCAAGTCTTCTTACACCATAACCATTCAAATGCAAGCCGTCCATCTTATATAGATCCTTTCGCCCATCAAACTCACTCCACACGTCCACAAATTCCACACCACTCTTCATACATAAACCACGTATAAAGTCATTCGCAATTATGGCCCTCCTTTTAAACATTTCACTGTCATACCATGGCAAAAGACTAATCATTCTAACTCTCTCACTCTTTTCTTTTGCTACCTCAAACAATTCATTCAGGTCTTCTATCATTTCCATTTTATCTCCTTTCAAATCATTCGTACCTGCCACAACAATCATTTCTTTCACCCTTTCCTTTTGCTCTCTAATAGACTCAGTTACATCCTTTATGGTTGCACCAGGTTGGTACGATTTTGTCAAATCCTCTACTAACACACCTCGTACTAAAGAGTCTCCATACAGCACTCTGTCCTTCATTTTGTTCATGTTCACATTCATACGCCTATTTTTCCTGTCATACCTTTTATTATTGGTTGGTTCATTTAGTCGACTTTTGTTGATGCACTCTAGCTGCTGTTTTGCCCTTTCTATCGCACCATTCAACAACGCGATCTCATTCAATGCATCTATCTCATCTTTTTTATTCTCTGAGAAACCATTTATACTATCATTCACACTTTCTACATTCACACTCTCATAATTCTCATGTACAACCTTGCCGTTTCTTGTCATACCGGTATTTTCTTCAATCTGAAGTTTGACAAAAATATCACACTCACGATCCGAAATACACTTCAAATCCTCATTCTCCCTACATTTTCTACACACATTCAATCCTTTATTATTATCTATCCACACTCCGACCGCGCTCCGTAAAGCGTACATTTCACAGCTAGTACACTGACTCATTTCTTTTATACGATTGTTCTTTGATAACGATGGCGAACCATCATTACTGGCCGCCATTTTACTTCGTACAGGTGCCATAATTATTGCAACGTGTTTTATCAAAAATAAGTTATACACACCAAAAACACACAACAGACGCACTAAAATTCGCAAGGCAAACAAAACTACGCAGTATTAACTAATTTTATCAACGATAACTGAAAATAATACTTATCTTATCAGGAGCTTGCACGAACACTACGATTATTGTGCCCTTTCTCCTTAATAATATATTTTATTCTCCTAATAACTATTCTAACTATTGATAGTTAGAATAATTAATAGGAATAATAAGAATATGTAAATAGTTAACTATAAATATTAATTGGATATAATTTTCCCTAAATATTCTTAAATATGGTGCTCTTTCTCCCTAACCATCCTATCCAAGTTCTGTAATAATTATTATTCCATCTACAGAGGCTGTAGTAAGAATGAATATTAATAACTTTATATGGAATAAACATTTTCTGAAAGTTAAATGTAATTGAAATATTAAATAATATATAAAATAATTCTTAAATATTTCTTCATCATCATCATCATCAAATTTCTGCCATGTACCCTCAAGGAGTGTACAGGATATGATAGTACTACATGAAAAATTTACATCATTACTAACTTCCTATCTACAATTTTCCTCCAAATCAGTCTGTTACTTGTGAAGACTCCAACATTATCAGATCTTATATTTCTATCGTCTAAGGCACTTTGTACCGTATCAATCCACCTATATCTTGGTCTTCCTCTGGGTCATTTTTCCTGCCAACCTTGCAGAGAACACTTGTTTTGCTAATCTTTCCTCGCCCATTCTATTTAAGTGACCATACCACCTGAGCATAGCCCTGCTAATGCATTCCTGGATGCTGACAATGTCAAGTTCTTTCCTAATATCCTCGTTTTTAATATGATATTGCCATTTATGCCATCTGTTCATGTCTCTAATCTTTCTTAGGACTCATATCTGCAGTCTCTAGTCTTTGGTCAAGTGTTTTACTTCTGACCCAGCTCTCAGATCCATAACTTAAACTTGATTTGAACACTATCTTGTATACAGCTAATTTAGTATTCCGACTAATTTCTCTCTTATTCCATATGAATTTATTCAGTTGACTTCCTACCATACCAGCTTTCTTGATTCTGTTGTCTATTTCCATATTTAATTTACCATCTTCACTAAAAATTATGCCTAAGTAGCTGAAATGTTTTACTTGTTCAATAGGTAATCCGTTCAGAATGCAGTTGACATTTTCAACGATTTTGCCTATTTTCATTGTTTTTGTCTTTTTATTGCTGACCTTCATACCATATCTATTACAACAGTTATTCAATTTAGTCAGGGAATCTTGCAGACTTGTAGCAGATGTATTTAGAAGTATAACATCATCTGCATAAAGCAAAGAGCTAACATTAACATCCCCAATTTTGATATCATGTTTAATACCACTTTCCTTCGTAATGTGATCCATATAGATAATGAATAACAGAGGGGATAATGTACATCCTTGTTTCACACCAGATTTGACATTAAATCATCTTCCTGTACTTCATTCAATTCTAACTGCTGACTTACAACAAAGACTAAGTATTGCTTGATATAATGCCCCATTGACACCATATAACTGTAGCATTTTGAATAGCTTCTCTCTTGGCACCTTGTCATATGCTTTTTCCAGATCGAAACTTAAGTATAGATCTTTGTTATATTCCCATGCTTTCTCGACTATTTGTCGTAAAGTGAAGATCTGATCCTGACAGCCTCTATTTGGCCTGAATCTTGCTTGTTCTTCACCAAGCTTTTCTTCCACAATTCTTCTCAACTGTTTCTCAAGTATACTTGCATAGATCTTGCCAGGAACACTCAGTAGGGATATACCTCTGTAATTCTCACATTCAGTTTTATATCCCTTTTTATATATGGGTACTATGAGAGCTCTACTCCAATCATCGGGAATTCATCCCTCTGTCCAGGCTTTCTGAACTATGCAGTGCAGCCACTGTAAGACTCTTACACCACCATACTTCAGCATTTCTGGTCGAATGTCATCTACTCCTGCTGCCTTTCCACATTTCAAGGGTTTGATGGCTTTTTCTACTTCAAGTATGGATATGTATTCCTGACTGCATGCCTGGTCAGTGTTTTTTACCACTGTGCTGCCATCACTGCTTGTTTCATTTAGCAGTTTTTCAAAGTAATTACTCCATACTTCAAGGATATCTTTTTCTCCCGTTCTCATGTCACCTTTATCATCTCTAACTCCTTTCACAGCACTCTTTACTCCATTCCTAAGTTTCTTCAACAACCTCCAGAATATTTTGCCACCTTCTTGATATTTATTTTCTATATTCTTGCCAAAGTCCTCCCATGACTTTTGTTTAGCTAGTTTTACACAGTGTTTCGCATTCTTGCATTTGTCTCTATATTCTCTAGGAGCACAAGCTGACGTATTTGCCAGGAACTTTTGATATGCTTTCTTCTTTTCCTTCACTGCCTCTTTAACTTCCCGTGTCCACCAAGGAGTTCTGATTTTTCTGTCCTTGCAGATAACCTCACTACGTGCCTCTCTGGCTGAATCAATCAGTGTTTTCTTCAAGGCTTGCCACTGAATCTCCAAGGTTTGATTCCCGTTCTCAAACTTTTTCATTTTTTCTTCAATAAGTTTTGTGTATTTTAGTTCTCAGTTCACATCTGAGAGCTGCTGAACTTTTATTTGCTTTAAAACTTTCTTACATGTTATTCTTTTCAATATGAAATTCAATTTTAACCTGCTCAAGACTAAGTAGTGATCAGTTGCAATTTCAAATCCTCTGTACACTCTGGTGTCCTGCACCAGGGAGAAAACATCATTATCAACAATAACAGTCAATGAGACATTTCTTATTCCTTGCCTCTTCTCTCCATGTGAATTTGTGCACACATATTTCTTTTTTTTTTCTTTTTTACATAGATCTGTGATGAAGTTTCTTGCAATGAATTTTCCTGCGATGAATTGTCCATACATGATGTGCTATAGGTCATGTAGCCTGTGTGGATCACATATATATTAAAAAAAAATATGTAGACAACTGGTAGAGTAAAATGCAAGCTGATGTCTAATTGTGAGCCCTGCATATATATCATTCACTGTAAAATATTTTCCCATTATTTTTAGTGTAACAATGATATGTAGCTGTCACAAAAACAAAAGGTGCCTGTGTATTCCTGTGGAAATGGCATTTGCTTTCATAGCTCTAGACTGCTAGAAGATAGATCATTATTCTCACCAAGTAGAGACTTTTTTCTAGGCCTGTTTTATAATGGGTTCCAAAGTTAAAAAGTTAATTGATCTTTGGCACAGGTAAGATGTATACCCCCCCCCCCACACACTTCCTGGAAACTCAGGTTTTTATCACACAACCAAAGAAAATTGACCATAGAACTCACAATATTTCAGAAAGTAATATGTATAGTGTTAAAGACCACAAGATGGCAGCAGTTGTCTTTTAAACTCTTCCCCAGTTGTCAATGAAATCATTGATAGCTTTTGGACAACTATAAGTGATGGTTGGGGGGAGGGGTTAGCTCTAACTTTAAAAAATTAAGGCTAAACGGTTTGCTTATTCATTCATGTCTGCTCCCTTTGGGAGAATAAAAAGCATTGGAGGATTTAGATATTTTTAGAGACAAAGGAAATCTTATAAAGTTTTGGTGAGAAATAAGGCGAAAGTAAGGTGCTAAGTGGAATATCGACTATTTACATAGCACTTTACTTTTTTCCTTATTAAATTTCATCTTAATAAAAGAGTTGTTAGATGATAATTAGAACTTGAAGACTACCTAGACCTTCCTTACTTGTTCTTTTCATGCCTCACAGCACATTCCTCCAGTTATTTATGTTTTGTCGTACTAATTCTACATCTCTCCCGCTCTCCCAATTAGTCATTCTTCTTTCCTTTTCTGTCATTCGCTGGCAAGTTAGTTTAGGTTTTTTCTTTTTCCTTTTGTAATCCATCTCAACGCTATTCTTGGAATCTGTAGTGTCAATTCTGAGTACATGTCCAATCCATTTTTATCTGTTTTTTTTTCTTTTTTTTTTTAATCCACTGGTGATACTTTTTTTACTCAGTTTGTTTGAAAGCTATTTAATTTAGTTTCCTGTTTTTCTCCATGTCTGTGATCGATAAAATAATACAAACTTAACATTGTTATTTAAGATCTTTATTTTAGTTTTATTATAATATTTGGATGATTCCATCTATTACTCAGTTTTCTGAAAGCAGTATTTGCTTTTGTCAGTCTCTCTCTACATTATACCCCTCTCAATTCAACCTATAGTATCCACAGCTTTCAAGTATGTAAAATTCTTAACTCCATCTACTGCATGCTAAATTATACTTGCTATTGTATTCTTGTTTAATTTTTTGTCCAAGTGTAAAGCAAACAAATTTTGTACATGAAGTATCTTTACATCAGCCTTTGGAAGATCAACTTCTCTATACAAGTAGGCTTGTTGTGAAGATACTCCACCGGTACACTTTGCTTACATATGAATAAAATATTAATAAGAATTTAATTTTTTGGCAAGTATAACTTACTTTCTAAATGAAAAAAAAACTTTCTACATCTATCTCTGATCCTGAGTATTTTAAATAATAGTGTTACACTTTTTTTGCTACTTGTATATGAGAAATATCGTTTCTGCGTTAACTTTGGTATCTCCACAAGGAGATACCATTCCTACCATACTGTTACTTTTCTCTCTTCCCAATAACCTCGTGATATCCATATCATAGTCCCCTCCCTCCCTTATCCACAGATTCACGTTCTGCAGTTTCAGTTATCTGTGGTCAATCTCACTCCAACAGTATTAAATGGAAAATTCCAGAAATAAACAATTTATAAGTTTTAAATTGCATGCCGTTCTGAGTAGCATGATGAAATCTCCTGCCATCACCTCTTTGTCCAGTGTATCCACGCTGTACCATATACCCTACTGGCTCATTAGTCACTAAGTAGCCATCTTGGTTATCAGATTGACTTTTACAGTATTGCAGTGCTTGTGTTCAAGTAACCCTTATTTTACTTAATAATGGCCTCAAAGTGCAAGAATAGTGATGCTGGCAACTGATATGCCAAAGAGAAGCTGTAAAGTGCTTCCTTTTAAGTGAAAGTTCTCGACTTCATAAAGTAATAAATAAATAAAATGTATGCTGAGGTTGCTAAGATTTCATTCACATTCAGATAACTTTTATTACAGTATATTGTTATCATTGTTCTATTTTATTATTAGTTATACATAGTGTGTATATGTATACAAATGTGATCTGAAAAATTCTCGGCCTCGACTATACATGGCAACACTATCGGCACGATTTTTTTTTTTTTTTTTCCCAAGTTGGCACATCTGTCATAAGCATCCATGTGAATGAAATTGCAAGTCATTCTATCAAGTAGTTTGTTTTATACAGCTGTCTAAAGCAAAAATGTTGTCTGTATCCCTTGAAATGGATAAAATTGAGTATCGTGCAGTTATAAAATTCTTTGTAAAAGAAAGTTGAATGACTAAAGAAATTCATTTGAAGTTCATAAAATTCATATGGGCACTCTTCTTCTTCGTTTTCGACAATTAAGAAATGGGCTGCCGAGTTTAAACGTGGCCCTACCAGCCTTGAAGATGATCCACGTGAAGGACATCCAAAAGTGTAACAACACCAGAAATCATTGATCAAGTGCACGATATGGTATTGAATGACCGGCAAGTCAAAGTGCGTGAAATTGCTGAGACTATAGGCATTTCAAAAGAGCATGTAGGATATATTTTGCATGAAGAATTACAAATGAAAAAGCTTTGCGCAAGATGGGTGCTGTGCTTGCTCACAGCAGATCAAAAATGCACTCGCATGAAAAATCTCTGAACAGTGCTTGGAGCATTTGAACAAGAATAAAACTGCTTTGATGCATCGATTTATTACTATGGATGAGATTGGATTCACTATTACACACCAGAATCCAAACAGCAGTCAGAACAGTGGACAGAAGCCATTGTTCAGCGCCAACGAAGACAAAGTCGTGCCATCAGCAGGAAAGGTCATGGCATCGGTGTTTTGGGATGCTAAAGGCATTTTGTTATTAATTATCTTGAAAAGGGTAAAACAATAACTGGGGAATATTATTCTGATCTTTTAACCAGACTAGACAAAAAAAATTCATGAGAAAAGACCCAGTTTGCAGAAGAAAAAAAATCATCTTTCATCAGGACAATGCACCTGCCCACAAAGGTGTTTTGGCAATGGGAAAATTAAGGGATCTGCACTATGAATTGTTGGAACATCCACCCTATTCTCCAGATTTGGTTCCCCTCGACTTCTATCTCTTCCCAAAAGTAAAACTCTTCCTCGCTAGTCAGTGTTTTTCTTCGAATCAAGAGGTGATTGCAGGTGTAGAGGGGTATTTTGCAGATCTTACTGAGAACCACTACAAGGATGCGATAATGGACCTGGAGCATCGCTTGAATAAATGTATTAGTCTTAAGGGAAATTATGTTGAATGTAAATGTATGTAGATCTCATTCATACTGCTATTTTGTTTCGTTCAATGTAAGCTTCAAAATTCAGTAAAAAAAAATTTGTCTGTAACAAACCCACATTCTGTACACAGCTGCACTAAACCATCAAGAATAAACAAGACTCACTAAAATACAACTGGTATTGTCAGTTTCTACACAAAATAGTACTAATGTTGAAAAATTTTCATTGTTAGGCCGAGAATGTTTTAGACTACCCTTGTGTGCAGTTTCAGGATTCAGTACTATCTGCACTTTCAGGTATCCACTGGAGGTTTTGCAACCTATTCCTTGCAGATAAGGAGTGGGAGGGGGACTACGGCACTTACAGTTTCCTTATGTCCAACCAAATCAGCTCTCACAAGCACCACTATCTTGCTCATTCTTTCTCCACTTAGAAAATGAACCTTGTGGATCTCCTATTCACAATACCTTTAATAATGGAATTTCCATTATCTTGCTATTCTTGAGTCATTCGTTGTGATCTCCTTTTTTTATTTTCCTTTTCTTTCATTTCTCATTCTGACCAACTCGTTCTTCAAATCTTGCATTCTAGCCATTTTATTCTCTATATTGTTCCTATCTCAATCCACTGCTTTCCTTTTTTTTGCTTCTACACTCTTTCTTGCTTTTGTTTCCTTATTCATACTTCTTTCACTCCCTTATTCTCACTCACTTTTGTTCTATGATTCATAGCCTTTTGCACTGCCAGTTACATTAGCTTTCATTCTTTTAGTCTGTTTTACATTCAGTAATAACTCATAGTCCAACAAAATATTCTTTTACTGCACAGTCTTGGCAAAGATCCTTCACATTCTGCTGTGCCTACATGCTGCACTCACAGCAGTGAGCCATTGTTGAAAAATCTGCCATTGATCTTTGCTATACATGGCATGCAGATCTCATCTGTACTGCTATTTTGTTTCGTTCAATGCAAGCTTCAAAATTCAGTAAAAAAAAAAAAATTGTCTGTAACAAATCCACATTCTGTACACAGCTGCAATAAACATGCAAAAATAAAGAAGACTCACTAAAATACAACTAGTATTGCCAGTTACTGCACAAAATAGCACTTATTTTTTTCAGAGCTTTATTGCAAAGGCCTGTTTATAAGGCTCAAGTAATGGCTTTGCAAAATAAATGTGATGTGGATACGAAAATGTGTATGAAATGTATAAAAGGAGAGTGACCAGTGGTTTGCTACAAGATTCTGTACTTAGGTCATTGTTGTTTAACTTGTATATTAATGATATTGGCGGATGAAAATTATTTGCTGATGATGCCTAGTTAGGAAGAGCGATAAGGGATGTGGGTGATACAGAATTCCTGTCGGCCAATTTGAACATGCTACTTATATGGACAAAAGATGGTGACTCAGTTCGGTGTTACCAACTTTAAGATTATACCTAGTCTATCCATAAATATTATTACAACTTGAAACAGAACATAAACCTTTAACCCAACTGGCCATGGCATGTATACATGCCAAAGTTACCATGGATGTGAAGTGCATATTAAAATTATGATATCATTGATATTACATTAAAATATATGATGGATATAAAGCATATGATTAGTGGTAGATTTTATCCATATTGACATTGATGTGGTTAATTTATCAGTAAATCATTTATAGCTTTCAGCACATACAAACCACAATGAATAATGTGATATAGCAACACTCAATGTTTGTAATGTCCCACTTTTGCCTTCATGCATTCCCTAAGTGTGTGAGGCCACATATTGATGGCAGCATGCACAACATCCAATGGAAATGCTGCCACTGCTCTCTCCAAATCCAACTTCAGGCTGGCAATGCTGGGGTGTCATTTCTTTCAGGGTACTCACTCGAGCTCTGACCACAATTTGAAGTCTAGTGGATTCCAACCGGGACTTCCAGACAGCCAATCAGATGGTGACATGTGGTAAGGCACATTCGCCTCCACCCATTGTTGTATGGTCTGTGCAGGGGCTGAGTCCTGTTGGAAGGTCCACTGCCTACCATGAAACAAGGCATTGTTCAGGGGCCACATGGTATCTTAATACACTTTGGCAGAGGTTTTGACTCCTTTCTTGCAGAAATGCGACTTGGATACTGACATGTTTCCCCGTCACCATCACTAATGCAGAGCACTCACCTCTCTGAATCCTGGGTGCTATGATGTGCTGTGTAACCATCTGGGACATATACCTGATTGTTTTTTGGCAGTTAAGCGACTCTTCATTGGTGAAAATTTTCTTATCTGTGAAGAAGGGTATCTCTGTGTCTGTTCTACTGTGGAGAAATGCCTTTGATTTTATCATCCTCTACTGCATAAGTTATGGTGTTAGGAAGTGTCCACTAGAATGATGATGGGCTCTCATCCCAGGTCATCAGTCAGTACATGTGACATTTCTCTTCAAACACAAACACATTCATGTTTTGCAATATCACTTTCTGCATTCTTGGGATTATGGTGGAGATATGCCTTCACAGCCCTCACAAGCTATTGCATCCTAATGCAGTTTGGTCAACCTGTTCTTTGGTGGGCAGATATAATTGTTAATAATCCAATAAACAAACATCCTACTGATCCCGAGTGTTTTTAGCATGTTGAAAATAACACGTAGCTGCATTCCAACCTTGTGAAGGTCAGAATGCAACTACATGGTTCTCATAATCTCCCCACTGCAAACAACTTGTCAACACTCTCTCACTCTCTACTGATAAACACGTAAATGTTGGCTGTACACAGCGTCACTAATGGAACCGGGATTGTGCAATTCTGTGGACAGTGTGGAGATCTGTGGAAGTTGCAACAGTGTTTATGGCAAGACTATATTTTGAACTAAGGGCATTGCATGCAAAGTATTTATTAATGGTAATTTGCAAGTGATCTGTGAAGCTTAAGAACTGGAGTGATTGTACACAGTTTGGTCTACATTACTAAGGCATCATATGGGATAAGCACACTATTGAAGAGAATATTAATATGTAAGGGGGGAAAAAAGCATCACCTACTTCAGTGCTTTAATAAGATTATCTTGACTGCTGCTCTGCTGAACAGATACGATCACTTGGGATGCCAAGGAGATTGGGAAATAACACCAGCATTAAAATGAAGAAAACTGGCTGAGAATGTGGTCTTCAATGCTTGAGGAATAGATGGAGAAGTGAGATATGATAGAAACATTTAAGCAACATTTAAGAATCCGGTTATCTCTGGAAAGTGACTATGGTGGGAGGGATACTAATCGTACATGTGATGAGTATGTAGAATGATGATAGATATTTAGTCATGGGTGATTAAAAGGTGCCCACCCTTGATAAACCTTTGGACTTCTCCCTCCCTTCCCTCAGCAAGGAGTCGGTGTAATGATATACAGCACCTAGAAATTTGCACCATTTCCTTTTGTTGTGCCAGATTTTTGGCTTCATTTCTTAGATCATCTGCTGTGTGTAAAGTGGGGTGAAGAGGGAAATTAACAGATTTTTTTTTACATGGCGAGAAAAATGCATTTACTGGAGTGTGGTATGGAATGCTAAGAGTATCAGTGTGTAATAGATCTGTTCCATGCTGAGTTGAGACTCCTGATGATGAGTGTTGACTGTCGATTGTATCTAAATATTTTTTGTTCTTTGAGTATGTGTGCTTTAATATATTGTATATACTTTTTTTGTTCTTTTTTAGATATAATAAACAATGGATCCTCCCCCTGGTACAGAATACTATGAGCCCTTATCTAATTCTCGTCTCCAGGACTGTATCAGCAACACTGGTGAACCTATTTCAAATCAGAATAGCCAGCATAATTCTGAATTAAATAGTACAAGTTTATCTGGCACAGGACCTTCAAGAGATTCAGATCGCATGCGAGATAGAGACAGGTAGGCTTGCATATGTGTGTGTGATGGCTGTATAATATTTTTTTTTCACTCTAAGCACACTTAGTAATACTGATTACTAAAACTGGTAAAAAATTACTTTCACTTTCCTACTTGATGAGTTTTGATCAAACTTGATATAGGTCATCTGTTTGGCTACGCTACGTTGATGATGTGTTTGCTATTTGGCCACATGGCTCAGATATACTACACTCCTTCCTAATACACTTAAACAACCAACACCCCAGAATCAAGTTTACCTTGGAAAAAGAAGAAAACCACAGTCTCCCTTTCCTAGAGACTCTAATCACTCGCCAGCCAGATGAATCCTTGGCCTTCTCTGTTTACAGAAAACCTACCCATACAGACAGATACATTCACCAGCAATCCCCCCCCCACAACAATATGAGGTTATAAAAACACTATATAACAGGGCAAAATTAATCTGTTCAGATGACAATACCCTAACCACTGAACTGAACCACATCCTTAACATTTTCTTAGCCAATGGCTACAACCCCCCCCTCCCAAAAAAAATCCAGGAAATATTAAAACCAGTTAACCACAGCCCCCCCCCTTCAAAACAAAGATTACACTAAATTCATCACCATTCCCTATATCCAGGGCACCTCTGAAAAGTTAACCAAAATCTTAAAAAAATATGACCTTACTGCTTGTTACAAACCTTATAAGAAATTGGCATCCCTTATCTGCTCTACTAAAGACCAGCCACTTCCCCAAAACTACCTGGAGTATACCAGGTCCCTTGTAGCTGTAAACTGTCCTACTTTGGCCAAACAGGCAGGACAGCAAATGTCAGTATATCGGAACACAAAGACTACATTCGGTTTTACCATTACAGCCACTCTGGGCTTGCAGACCATGCTCTGGATACCCGCCACAGAATACGCTGGAAGAAAGCCACGTTATTACACTGCAGCAAATTTAAATACGAAAGATTGTTCATGGAATCAGCCTCAGCTCTAAAAAAAAACTTTCCACACCTCAACAAATTTGGGTGCTTGAAACTGCCCCAAATTTTGAAAGCTTGCATCTTGAGAACTTCGGCCCAACAGCCAAGACAACCCAATATTGCCCACTAGAGGGCACCTTTAGGACTCTAGGAACATCAGTTTTCTCTCTTCTGCCTCATTTGCTCTTTGTAGTGCTTGTGTACACGTGTCATAGTTGTATGTTCCCATGAAGATGGCAATGTGACATTGCCGAAATATAGAAAATATTTATTAAATATCTTTTAATTAATATTCCAGTATATGCTTTAAATTCCTTAAATAATTTAATAGTTATAGAATTTAATCTATTTCTGCTACGTGATCTAATCTGCTTAGTTAATACGAAAAAACAGTTGATGGCAGTGCTATCAGTAGACCTTACTCAAGCATTTGATAATGTCTGGCATCCTTTTCTGTCCCACATCCTCCAGTAAATTGGTGTATGTAAAAAAGCTGCTATCATTATCAAAGGAGCCTACCAACTCAACTACCTGCCTCCTAGTTAATGTTTTCCTGTCAGACCTGATCAAAATTCGAAAAGGAGTCAAGCAGGGTTGCCCTCTTAATCCACTGCTTTTTGCATTGGTTCTTGAACCTTTCGTACAGGATGCAGACAATACACAGTCTGTATGAAGAATAACAGTTCCTTCAACTATAAAGGAAAATAAGGTATTAGCATATGCCGATGATGTAGTGGGAACTTTGAAGAATAATGATTCCATATATATATTTTTTGGTATTTTGGAAAAATTCAGTAAAAGCAGTGGATTAATTATTGCAGACAAGACAAAATTAAAAGTTTTTGGAAAGTGGGATCTTGGAGGCATTCTTTTGGACATTCCTCAACCCCTAAGAAAGAAAGAACTCCTCATTATACTTGGAATTACCTTCTCCACTTAACCAATATTACCAGTCCAAGAACTTTAAAATGTTAGAAGACTGGAAAATAGGACCAGTCTCCTTTTCTTCTAAAGTCATAGTACTCAAAACCATAATCTTTTCTGCTCACTTGTACATAATAAATATTACAGACATCAGAGAAGCTGAATAAAAGCAATTATATAGTAAACCTGTGCAATTTTTTTGGTTCAGCTCCAAGAAGTTAAAAAGGAATTTCTTCAACTATCAAAGAAGCATGGAGCATTTGAACTTACAGTCTTAAAATTCTGCTATTTAAGCAATACAGCTTCAAAAATACATAAAATATTTCACACTAATCACACATGTGCAAACTTTCTCCTGTACTACCTGGGTTTTCATCTTCCCCTGTTTGGAGTTAATGATTATAAAGGTCCAAAAGCTGAGATTGTTCCTGAATACTACAACACTTTGTGCTTAATTCTAAGACTGCTAAAACCTCTGGAATTGACATTCTTTCCATTAAAAAAAAGTAAAATTTGGTATAAAGAAATCTTTAATCTCTTTCACCACGAAGTTCCACAGTTAGGTACTGACAACAATACTTTTTTTTTCATAACTTGTTGAAGTTCCAAGGATACCCTAACAGGAGGGATCTTGCTTGGAGAATTACATATGGCTGCCTTCCAGTTGGTACCATCAAATGGAGGCACTTTAACATCAGAGATCCAATCTGTTACTGATTGGAAACAGTAAAACATGCATTCTGTGGCTGCCCTCTTGCCCTGCATATTTGGAATAGATTATGTAATGTGTTGGGCATTCCGCTGCTTACAACAGAACAAGTTATTTTTTTTTTTTTGCAATACCCACCACTTGTCAGCAATAGGGAAGAGAATTTTGATCTTTATAATTAATGAATTAAAATACCATTTATGGAAGGTTAGAAAGAAAAACAGATTTGAAAACCAGCAATATGACATCCAAATGCTTTATCTCATCTCATCTAATCTTCTTTATACCCTCTTTTACCTTGCGGTGTCGAGGGTTTATTAATCATCGGACCTCAAACTGTTCACAGGATAAGCTGGTCAGTCTTACACCCCAGTATATCCTATGTCCCGTAGTGCTGAGTTCTGAAGGCTGGTTTGCCTGCTTTGCGGGATGAAAAACCCCAGGATAAACTGGGGAAAAAACCCTACTGTCTTCACCCAAGACTGGCTAACTTGGTCTATGGCTAAGGAAGATCCTTCAGTTCCTCACGTCGATGATGGGAATCGAACCTAGGACACTCCTTCCCCAGGCATATGGTTGCGAAGTGCACAACCAATGCTTTATAATATTGTATTGTGGAAATTTTTGTATTTAGAAAGAAGCATTCTAGGAGATATCAAATTTATGACTAGATGGTGTAGACCACTCACATTATGCAATATACCCCAGGGGGAGAGATAAAATTATCTATTCTTGCTATGAGAGCTTTTTTAAATAGTTCCATCTTCTTAATTCAACATGGTCTTATAGTCAATTGCAGGGATGACTGGAGAGCAGCCCCAGGCAGAGAAGGCCAACTCAAGGCAGTTAACCCAGATTGAGCTAACCACCTGGCATCAATCATCTTTGCACTTTAGTTTCCATTGGTCTTTTGGTTGTTCATCTACATGAGATTGAAAAAAGGAAAATTGATGACCTTTGGCTATACGATGATATAAAAGAGCTGAGGCCTTTTCTCTACTTCTCATGCTATCTACTGTATTTTCTTTCTCCTAATACTATCAGGTGCTCTCTCTCTCTTGCACCCCTATACTAACTACTCTAGGCCTGTGATGAGCAACCCTTTACTTTTTCACCTCAATGAAGGTTGAAACCGATCTGGATAGTGATCCTTCCCATAACGCATAGCATTATACATGTCCATAAGGATATGTGCTGTGCATTATATGCACTATCATAACTATAAATTAAAGATGAAACAAGTCGTGTATTAGCCTAGTTTTCTGCATAACATGCGACTAAAGAAATTAATCTTGTGTATTTTGTTTTGAAAATAGAACATTGCAAATAAAATTGAGTTCTGAAATAGTCATGCCCAATGAAAAAGAAAATACTACATGTTATTATTTGATATTTTCTTGCTTTGCAGAGAATAAATTATTGTGCATTTGAAAAAAAACAAAACAAACAAAATACATTTACAGATGTATTTTGATTTGATTTGACGTATGGCATCAGTAGATTTTAGTAGCTGTACTTTTACTGCCATTTTACATTAAAATATATATAAGTATTGTATGCCTACAGTTCATAGAACCCAGTCTGGCAAATTGCCAAGAATAGCCAATTCATGTTGAAGGGCCCACAAGACGGAGTGATTATTCTATTATCGGAATGGATTCTCCTTCTTCTGACATGTGCACAAGTGTCGAAGGGTCTTGCATCTATAGATGTGCAGGTTACTGTAGACTTACAGTAACCTGCCAAGGGATGTTGCATTTTCAATTCGCTTGTGAATGGTTTTGAAAATAAATTATAATTTGAAGTAGTTGCAGTTTGTATAAGTTGGTCACCCTCCCCCCATACACACACACACTCCCACATCTAAAGAAATAACTTTAAAAATCTTATGTAACAACAACAAGAAAAATTATAACCAAAGCAGATAAGGGTAATGCCATTATTGTTGTAGATCATTGGGTATCTCCTGTAATACCAGATTGTGGATCAGGATCATACCAAATCTCAAAAGGAAAAAAAGTGTATAAGTTATTTAAAAAAGTGGCAATACCCCTAATATCTTCATACAAAAAAATTACCAAAAAAAAAAAAAATAAAACTTGACTATATCAAACTGCTCTGGATATATATATATATATATATAGTCCCAAAAATTCACATACCAGTATTCCCTTCATTTAGTAGTGGATAGCATAGATAGCCCAACTACAAATTTGCCACGCAATTGGTAAAATCATTCCCCACCTCCCTTTATATACAACTTTCTCCCTTTAGTAAACACTCTACGGTATAATAACCTGCCTTACGACAATCTGCTCATATAATACTTTTCAATTATGACCAGTGTGCCCATTTATACCACGCTGCATTCACTTATACAACACTTTTCAGTTATCCCCAATGCCCATTGATGTGACACTGCATTCATTCAGTCATATGATGGTTTTAGCAACATGACGCTATTTTGATGCACAGTTTTTGTGAACTGGTTATTTATGATGTCATTGCTCACTACATCTCCCTGTTTTGGTGTTTTGCTGTGAATTATAAACTGTTTATAACATATTTTATTATTGTTACTAATGATAGATAAAATTCAAAGCAAGGATGCTGTTGTTTCAAGTGAAAAGAAGACACATAAACCTGATACTAAGCTTAAAAATGATTAAATTTAGTGACATGGTATCGAACACTGAGATAAGCCATAGGCTAAACTTATATTGCACTACTGTTGTTAGAGTTGTTAAAAAACAAAAATGAAGTTTTTAGTGAAGTGACAAGTGCTACACTAGTTAATGCTACAGTTATTATTAAATGTGACAATCTTATTGCTGAAATAGAAAAACTTTAAATGGTGTAGATTAAAAACAAAACTAGTTGCCATGTTCCCTTAAGCCATGCTATTCAGAATAACTTTTTTGTTTGCAGAAATTATTCTAAATGTTTCATGCAAATGAAACATTTAGAATAGGATACTTTATTTATGGGATTATTTATAGGATGCTTTATTTATGTCATTTACTGTCATATATTATTATTATTATTATTATTCAGGCCTCCAAGGAGTCAAAAGACTCATCGAGGGAGGTCCTTCCTAAGACATAAAGTCTGTCAAGACTCATCAAGGGGAGGTACCCCCCCCCCTGAGAAACACAAAGTCTATCATACCACTCTTTAAACTCACTGACCGTTCTCGCTCCCACCACTCCATCAGGCAATGCATTCCACGGCTCAACCACCCTCCACACAAAGAAACCACTCCTTATCCTCTTGCTCACAGTTTCCTTTCGTAACTTCCAGGGATGGCCTCTTGTCATCACTCCTTCCCGCTGTTCAGCCAAGCGAAAGAACTCCCCAGTGTCAACCCTGTAACCACCTCTCAACAGTTTAAAAGTCTCAATCATATCACCTCTCCTTCTTCTATCCACCAAACTCTGCAGTCCACATTCTCTCAGCCAATCCTCATAACTATCCTTGTACAGTCCTGAAACCATCTTTGTCATCCGTCTTTGTATCCTTTCCACAGTTAATTTATCCCCTTCAAATCCTGGGGACCAAATCTGAGAACAGTAGTCCAAGTGTGGTCTGATTAGAGACTTATACAACGGAATGATAACCCTCTTATCTCTGCAGGTCAGTGTCCTTCTCATAATAGCAGCAATCCTCTGTGTTACCTTCACCACCTTTGCAATATGTCCCCTAAACTTCAGGTTTCTATCAATCATCAACCCCAGATCTCTTGTCTCCCCTACTTCTTCCAGTATAACTCCTCCCATAGAGTATGCAGCATCCCATCGATGTTTTCCAAACCTCAAGACCTTACTTTAAAATGTTATTTCAACTATTATATGAATCTACAAGTGAAAAAAAAAAAAAAAATTCTCTATATGACCATAGTAAGAAAGTATACACATATAAAAGTATACAAAAAAAGTAGTTTAGATCACAACCTCATACAACTCTTCTTTGCTGTAAACAACCTTTGCCCACTAGTTCTCAGCCTTTGGAACTACAAAGGGTGCCAAATGGGAAGGAGACAGAAGTCAGAGGTCTTCCTATTTGGCACCCTTGTAGTTCTTGCACCTTTTACAGCTTGCAACAGCTGTAAAAGAATCATCAACAAAACCAAATCAGATTTTGAAATGGCCGAATGCTGAATATGCACCTTCTGTTCAAATGGCAGTGTCAAGCCACATTAATTTGCCAAAGATTTGGGAGACCTTCATTCTAAGACCATAATTAGCTTGACTACTCTGAATTAACTTTTTTTTTAATCTCTTTAGAGTGCCTTGATATGATATTAGTTCCTTTTTCAGTTATAATCTGAATTATTTCTACAATAATTTGATTGAGTGCTGTGTGTTTACCATAGTTCTAACTTGTGCTCTAAAGAATACTGGCTAGAATTCCAGCAAAATATTAGTATACTCAGTAAATTTTGGGGGCATTATTTTCCTCTGGTGTTGTTTATACCATGAAGCACTATTATGAATAGTCACCAACACCTGTAACCCAATCTGCTTTATCCTGGTGGCCTCAAACTCATTCTTGCTTAACTGCTATTTATTTGATTTGTTAGTAGCATTGTCCTTTCCTTTCAGTGTTGTCCTTTCTAAATATACTGTATCCTTTGCATTTGATTTCAGTTATTATATCTGACTATCAGAGCTAGGTTTCAGTAATGCCATCAGTTTTATTCCACAACATATTCACTAAGGCAATAAACCTAACCCCTTTTCCTGGTGCCCCGGTATTTTTGTCCAGATATAACAAGTTATGTCTTGGATTTTTCATATACTAGCAAATTTGCAATCTACTTGACCCAGTTGAGCAGTTTCTTTTCTGTTCTCACACAACACAGCATGGCGATGGAAAACCCAAGTTTCGAGAAGATAAATCCTGCCACCACCTTCATATGAGACTGCCCCTGCAGATTTGTAACCATGGAGATGATTTTTGCAGCTGTTTTTGGTAAGTGTGGGATGACAATGCTTTGTGAATGGAGGGATATAGCAACTTTTGTTTTCCTCCCTACAAAAAAAACTTCATCCTACATACAGAAAAATCAGTCAGAGAACATAACACAGTTAACAGACAAAATACTGTTAGTGGGCAGTAGATGACTCAGTGTGTAAATTGTGGATAGGTGCCCTCCTGTGACGAGTTCTTGGACTCTATTGAGGTGTGGTTAGTGATAATAAAAGTAGAAGGGGAGAATCTTCAGAAATAGTGTGCATTAGGTTTTGGATACATGCACACAGACATACACATACATGCATTGTTAGTTTTTATTTTTTAATGCCAATGAGACGTTTTAATTTTATATCATAATCTTAAAATTAATTTAAAGAGAGAGTATACAAGGAAAAAAGTAACACCTGACTGAAATTTATTTTTTGGCACTCAAGCAGATGGAAATTTTTCATTGTTTTCAAATGATTTTAAGGTAAAAATCATTTGTTGTATAAATTATGTTAAGGTAACATAATTTATACACAAAATGGCATCTTTATAAATGAATATCGGCAAATACATCAAAAGCAGAATAGTATTATATTTAGCATCAAAAGGTTGAAAGGAAAGAAAATATTTCACAATGGTAGTTTGTGCCTTTAAACTTATTACAGTATAACATAATTGGAATTCTGGTACAGGGATTGAAGTTAAAGATAATAAAAATAAAAAATCACCTTAAGAAAAAAAAAAAAAAGTGAATTTCAATTATCAATTTGTCCTGAAACAGCTACACTTATACAAACAAAATGAAACGACCAGCTATCACAACTGATATCAGAGCAACTTGCTCTCAACAGTTTTCTTCCAAATTGATCTTTCTTGACCGAATTGATCAAAATGCAATCCAAGCTCATTCCTTTCCCTCTATCTTGAATGATTTTATTTGTAATGTAATTTATACTGTTGTAATAGATTTAACGGTGTTGATATGAATGCAGATGGATAAGAAAATAACTATTTATTAACTTAAAAGCTAATATTTCGCTGATATTATATCCAGCATCTTCAGAGCACACAACACAAAGTTTGTTACAAATGCAAGACAACCACAGTCTGGTGTAACAGTGGGGCTAGTATAAGTAATTGCAGCGTGCAACACAAGACTAAAGTCCTAATAGGGCGCCATCTAGGTTAAAAAAAAAAAAAAAAGTAGTTCAAAGTTTAAACCTAGATGGTGCCCTATTAAGACTTTAGTCTTGTGTTGCACGCTGCAATTACTTATACTAGCCCCACTGTTACACCAGATTGTGGTTGTCTTGCATTTGTAACAAACTTTGTTGTGTGCTCTGAAGATGCTGGATATAATACCAGCGAAATATTAGCTTTTAAGTTAATAAATAGTTATTTTCTTATCCATCTGTGTTCATATCAATAACGTTAAATCTATTACAACATGTCTGACGAACACATAAGCCGATCCACGAACTTATACTGTTGTTTTACCTTCACCAGTTTTAATGTAGTCTGATCCTATGTGCTCTATTGTGCTGATTAAGTGCTGAATATGCAGCCCATCAACAATGCTGTTTTGCTTCAGATTTTAATAGTTTTGTGGAGATAGGGTTATGATGACAGATAGATTAAGTGAAGTATGATAAAAGCAAGATTTTGAGAGTAAGTTTTGTTGTGGTGGAAGGGGTTAATATCTAAAAGAGCTGCATGTGCTCTGGAGCCAAATACTTTTTTGGTTCACAAACTCAATGTAAAGAGATTTATTATGTTCATTATATTTTTTAGTAATTTGGTTTATTCTATACAGTGATCAGTTGTAGAAGCTTTTCCTAAATCTTGCTTTACCATATGGCTGGTTAGCTTCTAGTACTATGGCCAGCAATTCTATTTTGAATAACCCCAAACAGCTTGTAGTTTTGCAACATAACACCGATTCTTGTAGTTGTTTTTATCTGATTTACAAGTTTTCTTGTGTAAAAGTATCTTTAATTTTAGCCACTGGTCTGAGATCTCTTACTGATAACATTGTTGTATTTTCACCAGAATAGGTAATAAATTTTTATAAACAAATTTTAAACAATTTGACATTTATCTTGTCTTTTCCAGCAGATTTTCCATTTCTTATCCCTCATATGGCATTCTCACTTTCTGTGCTGGTGATCAGTGGGACAGTTTCTGAATTATACAATATCTGGGAGCACAAGAAAGTTGGAGTTTCTATTTCGAAATTTATTTTTTATCCAACATTCTTTCAAAATGTTATTATATGTAAGAAACAAAATTTTGCATCCTGAATGTATTGGAAATATCAGGGGAGAAGGATATAAATGCAGTTTCTTATAAAAATTGCTTGCTATTTTTAAGATCTCTGATATTTGTCGATTCACCTTTCCTGTCAGTAGCTCCTCCATGTGGGGCACCTGTTCATGGTGGAGGGGACCTCCCAGTGATGGTACTGGTCCTTTTTATTCTTCCTCTTTTTTCTTTGCTTTTCTTCCCGTATTCTTTGCTCTACTTCTCCTGAATCTTTTTCACTATCCTTTTTCCAGACCACCATCACTGGGATCCAATGCCCTGCCGCCGTGTTTGCGTGAGGTGCAACCCGTGGACATCTGGAAAGGGAGATCCTGGTATTCTTGCACTACTTTGCCCCTGCTTCGGCAAGACGGGTGGCCCTGGATGGTCCAGCCAGGATCAATCGGCTAGTGGGCTTGCCTGCAAGGGTCAATGGTGTTGCAGTAATGCCGGTATATATTCCAGGAGTATATATACTGTACTGGTATATATACTCCTGGAAGGATATTATCCTACCAGGAGTGGAAGTTCCTGAGTGGAACTTCCACTCCTGAGCGCAGTCTTTGTTTGCTGGGTAGTGGGCATCCATGTGTGTCTCCATGGTGGGTGGGGAGCTCTTGCACCGAATTAAAAATTCCTTAAATATGAATTTTTCATCCTCAGATGTTTCAGGGACCCTAACAAAGTCCCAACCAAGTACTGATAATATAGACACAGCATATGAAAACAGAAGTAAGAAACAAAAGATATCGGATACTAACATAAATGTACCAACCTTTTTAATCATTCATGTAACAGGTGAAAAACCAATTGGGGGAAAATGTCACCCTTCTTTATCCAAAACGGTTTAGAAGGACTGGCAAGACCTCCCAAAACTCAAGAAATTGCGTTCTGGTGATATCCTCGTGGAAACAATGTGCAAACAACATTCTGAGAAAACTACTCATTTTCTCAGAATGTTGTTTGCACTGCAATTTATATTCCACAACAATGGGTAGAATACAAATTGCAGTAACACATCACACAACACTCAATTCCATTAGAGGAGTGATATCAGAATAGGATCTCCTTGAGGTTCCCTATGAGGAGATATGTTCAGAGCTTAAAGATCAAGGAGTGAGGGTGTTTGAGGCACATCCTGATATGCAGGGATGGTCGCCTGGTCTCAACCAAGAACATCATCCTTACTTTTGATACATCTAGGCCTCTGACATCTGTAAAAGCAGGGTATCTCAGCTGTCCTGTTACAATGTACATCCCTAACCTGTTGAGATGCTTTAAATGTCAAAGCTATGGACATACCGAAACTGCCTGTCGTGGTTCTACTACTTGTGTCTGATGTTGTAGTAAAGAACATGAAAATAAATCTTCCTGTGGAAAAAAAAAGCTAAATGTGTCAACTGTCAGGGAGATCATTCAGCATACTCTCGTGCATGTCAGAAATGGAAAGATGAAAAAGAGATACAAAAAATTAAAACAGAACAAAACATAACATATCAGGATGCAAAAAGAAAGCTAGCCACCAGGTGTACTGGTGGCTAGCTTTCTAGTCCAACAGTCTAACAGCAACTCAAACATGTATGTCTATTCCACCATTTGATAATTTCACCATATCTGAACTTTACGATCACATAGAAGATGAATGGGAAAATTTGAAACAAATTCTCACAAAAGCAGCAACAGAAACCTTAGGAATAAAGCACAAATGGATTAGAAAAAGAGGACTATGAGACTGGAACAAAGAAATAGAAAATATAATAAAAACCAAAAAGGACAGTTACCAGAAGCTAAATTCCAAAACAATAGAAGGCAGAAATAGAGTATAAAAGAAATAGTGCAATTGCAAAACAAGAAGTAAGGAAAAAAAACATAGAGAAAGATGGAACAATTTCGTAACAGAACTAGAAAAGGATTTATTTAAGCCACAACCTATAAAGTAATAAAATACATGAATAAAGAAATAAAAGAAAAGATAAAAATACAAACAATAGATTTAGAAAAATGGGTGACCCATTTCCAAAATCTCTGGACAGATGAGAACAATGAAATAAAATTTTATAAGATGAAGAATGACCTAATAGAAAATATCACAATGTTAGAACTGAAAAATATAATAAAGAAGACGAAAAATAGGAAAACACCAGGAGAAGAAGATATAAATATAGAACTATACAAAAATGCAGGTGAAAAATTTAATGAAAGACTTCTGAAATTTTTTAATATGGTTTCGATATCCGGAAAAACCCCTAACTCTTGGAAAAAAGTACTGGTTATCCCAATCTATAAAAAAGGAATAAAGACAATTGCGATAATTATAGGGGAATTAGCCTGCTGAATACAGGATATAAAATATATGCAGGAATATTAAAAGAGAAACTAAGCAGCATTGTAGAAGACAAATTACTAGAAGAACAAAATGGTTTCCGAAAAGGTCGATCCTGCATAGACCCAATTTTTACTTTAAAATTATTAATAGAGAAGAGAATTTCAAAAAGAAACAACGTGGCCTTTATTGATTATGAAAAAGCCTTTGACAAAATTAGTAGACAAAAATTGTTTAAAATATTAACCGATTTAAACATACCAAACCAACTTTTACAATCTATTCAAGAAATATATACAGGAAATAAAATAGCAGTTAAATTAGAACACATCTCAGAATGGAAAGATATATCAAGAGGAGTATGACAAGGATGTACCCTTTCACCTCTGCTTTTCAATATATATATAAATGAAATATTAACAATCTGGAAACAGCATAACCCATTTGGTATACAAATGACCCCACAAATGAAGATAGATACACTACTATTTGCAGATGATCAAATAGTATTAGCTTCATCAGAAGATGACTTACAAAGATCATTAAAATCATTAAATGATATCTCAAAGCAATATAATATGACAATATCTAAAGAAAAACAAAAATAATGGCATTCAAAGGAGAGAACCCAATAAGAAGTAAAATAGTGATAGATAATAAAATACTAGAACAAGTAAAGTAAACACTTTCAGATACTTGGGATGTGATCTATCATACGAAGAAGAAAAAGACATAGACACTAAAATATCAAACTTTGTCAAAGTAAATGGCATAATAAATAATATATTTAAGCAATCCCTAGTACAAAAACACACTAGAATCAGACTATATAATGTCTTGTCAAAACCAACTCTACTATACGGAAGCGAAACATGGACCATGAAAAGAAAAGATGAAAAACAAATTCAAACAGCAGAAATGAAGTTCCTCACAAAAACAGCTGGATATACCAAGTGGGACCACAAAACAAATGAAGAAATCTTACAATCCCTGAAAATAAAACCAATTAATTACTACATAAGACAGTATAAACAAAAATGGCTAGAACATTTAAATCGAATGGACAACAGCAGACTACCAAAAATATTATACAGATGCAAAATAAGTGGAAAAAGAAGAATTGGAAGACCAAGAAAGAGATGGCACGAGACTGGAACAGGCCACTTGGCCTAAATTCCATGTTAGGAAGAAGAAGAAGAAGAAGAAGACGATCGCAAGTGCTTCTCTGTTCAGCGCATTAAATCACAAGACCTATGGCCTTACTCCAGAGACAACTTCAAAAATGGTCCCATTCAATGAAAACTCATCTTTCAAAAAAATTATGGTAGAGACTTCACTCAAAGATAAACCACCAGACACTCGCACAGAAAAATGGATACCTCGATACCCACTGAAAGCAAACTAAGCATACCAGCTGACCCTAACACATTTGATGTTTTGAACACTCTACCAGAGGAAGAGATGGACACTGGCCGTCCATACTTTCCTAAAACAGTGGATAAATATAAATCTGACAATGGTAAGCCCTCAACCTCTCGAAAACCAGGCAAGTCAATAAAATCGAAACAATAGGAAAATTTTTACAATGGAACTGTCGTGGGATCTGCCAGAATATTGATGATATCAAGGTGTTGTTGCAGAAACACAAACCTTTCTGTTTCTGTCTACAGGAAACTTATGACTCAATGAGGACCATACCTTTAGGAATTTCACTTGTAAGGATAGAACTGGAGATGGTCCTGCCCATGGAGGAGTAGCTATCCTAGTGGGCAGTCATACTCCTTTCCATCAGGTCCAACTTAATACTTCTCTGGAAGCGGTAGTCGCTTCTCTGTGGGATTCCTTATTACAGTATGTTCAATTTATTTACCACCAAATGCTGAGTTAAATGAAATTGACCTTGATAACCTTATCTCGCAACTACCTGAACCCATACTTTTGATGGGTGACTTTAACGGTCACAATACTCTATGGGGTAGTGCCAATACTAATAGATGAGGTCGAATCATTGAAAAAATTCTTGACGATAATAACCTTTCCCTTCTAAATAATAAACTCAATACTTTCTTCCATATGCCTACCCGCTCATATTCTGCACTTGATCTTACAATCTGTTCCCCTTCCATTCTTCCACTGCTCATGTGGGACGTTGAAGAGAACATATATGGAAGTGATCACTTTTCTGTTCTTTGTACAATGTCTTCACATGAACCATGTTCACCCACATGGATACCTATATGGAAAATGGACTAGGCTGACTGGAACACTTTCTCTCATCTTGCAAAATTTAATGCTGATGCCATCAGTCAAACACCTATCAATGAAGCTGTAAAATATGTAACAGAATGCATTGTACAGGCAGCGATAACCTCCATCTCAAAAATATCATCTTGATTTCCAGTCTATCCAAAGCCCTGGTGGAACCCAGAATGTCAGGCAAACAAAAAAGATCAACACAGAGCATGGAGCATATTTCGTAGATACCCCACCACATCAAATTTAATAACTTTCAAGCATGCTCAAGCCAAAGCACGTTTTGTAAGACCTCAGAGTCAAAAGCAATCATGGATCCAATTTACTACATCAATTAATCAAATGACCAGTCCAAAAATTGTATAGGATAAAATCCGGAAAATGAAAGGCAGATATAGTACACATTGTTTGTCCACCTTAGACTATAATGGAAGTGTTCTTGCTGATCCCAAAGCTATTGCAGATACTTTGAGAGAAACTTTTGCTAAAATCTCAGCAACAGCTTCATATTCTGCAGAATTTTTAATACTGAAAGAGCAGCAAGAGAAACAAAGGCTTAATTTTTCTACCAACATTCTTCAACCATTTGTCAAGGAGGAACTAAAAAGAGCTCTCCTACAATCTCACCCTAGTGCAGTAGGAGCTGATGACATCCATTATGAAATGATAAAATATCTACCATCATCTTCTTTGGATCTTCTTCTCTTATTATACAATAGAATACTTGCAGAAGAAGAGTTTCCAAATTCTTAGCATAAGTCAATTGTCATTGCTATCCCAAAATCAGGAAAAGATCAAACACAAGCAAATAATTATCGACCCATTGCTCTCACCAGCTGTCTTTGTAAGACACTAGAGAAAATGGTTAATGCCAGACTTCTCTGGTATTTAGAAAGCAACAGTCTTCTTTCCAATACACGTTGTGGTTTCTGTAGACATCGATCAACTTTAGACCATTTAGTTTGGTTAGAAACTTGTATAAGATGCATTTCTGAAGCAAGAACATCTTGTCTCGGTTTTTTTTTGAGATATGGCATATTAAAAGACCTCTATAACCTAGGTCTCAAAGGACACCTCCCTATATTTATTAAAAACTTTCTGTCCAGGCGAACTTTCCAAGTCAGAGTGGGAAGTACGCTATCTCGACCATATCTTCAAGAACAAGGTGTTCCCCAAGGCTCTGTCTTAAGTGTAATTCTTTTTGCTATTAAAATCAACTCAATCGTTGAACAGCTTCCTTCCACTGTAGACAATGCTCTATATGTTGATGACTTCACAATTTACCGTCGCTCACGTAACATGAGGGTAATTGAAAGACAACTTCAGCAAGCAATTGATCATGTCTCTCTGTGGGCTCTTAATAATGGGTTTAGGTTTTCAACAGAAAAAAGTGTCTGTGTACACTTCTGTCGAAAATGCGCTCATCACACAGATCCTGAACTAAGAATGGGACCTACTGTTATTCCAGTAACTACAGAAACCAAGTTCTTGTGACTCATTTTTGACAGAAAACTCACATTTCTAGCACACATTCATCAACTAAGAGAAAAGTGCAAAAGAACTTTGAACCTCCTTCACACTCTATCCTCTACTGGGTGGGGGTGCTGATCGAGCTTCATTGCTCCATCTGTATCGTGCACTTATACGTTCAAAGCTGGATTATGGGTCCCAAGTCTATGGTTCGGCAAGACAGAGTAACCTACGATGTTGGATTCCATCCACCATCAGGGTATACGAATAGCTACTGGTGCCTTTGCACCTCACCCACTCCAAGTCTATGTAGAAGCAAATGAACCGGCTCTATCACTTCGACGGAAACAGTTCTCTTAATTACGCTCTAAAAATAATATCTCTCCCAGATCACCTTACCTGGAATAGTATCTTCTCTCTGCATTGGGAAGCTCAATATCACACACACATCAAACAGCTATACATCCTCTTGGTATGCGTATTAAAGAAACTGTGCAAACTGTTAGTATAAATGTTGACAACATTAACTACACTAAACATAACAGCATTCCTCCATGGCAGGTTTGCACACCATCCTGCAACCTCTTACTTTGTCAGCTACAGAAATCTTATACCCCATCATCCATTTACCTGCAATTGTTTAATGCACACAGAATAGCACATGCTGATTTCTTACCCATCTATACTGATGGTTCAAGAACTAACACCTCTGTTGGCTGTGCTGCTGTGTTTTCTGAAATTATTATCTCAAATCAGATCCCACCAGACTGCAGTAATTATACAGCAGAGTTATTACATGCCATTCAGCTTGCACTTGTGCATATAAAAGAAGACTGCTACCAAAAGTGTATAATTTATACAGACTCATTGAACTCTTTACAGGCTATCTCCTCTCCTATGTATAATCCTCATCCAGTACTTTATGAAGCGCTACACCTGCTTCACAAAATGAAAATCCTTAATTTTGATGTTCAGTTCTTTTGGATTCCCAGCTGCATCAGAATCAAAGGAAATGAAGCTGCTAAATCAGCCCATACCTTCTCCACATACTATTTGACAGTTCCATATACAGACTACAGACAACTTATAAGATCAAAGCTAATTGCTCAGTTGGAGTTAACATGTCAAGAAACATAAACAAACAAATTATATAACATTAAACCTGAAATTAAACGCTGGCATTCTAGTCAACATACAAAGAGAAGGGAGGAGGTTGTCCTTGCTAGGCTCTGCATAGGTCACAGTCACCTTACACATTCTCATTTACTGAGAGCTGATGACCCTCCCATATGTGAAAAATGCAACACACATCTCATTATTCATCATATTCTGGTAGATTGTCAAAAATTTACATTAGAGAGGAATGAAATTTTCACCTATCTAACCAAGCCATATACACTCAGAGAAATGCTAGCAGACTCAGCTAAATTGCATGATGTTTTTAATTTTTTAGAAAGAATTAATTTGTACAAACACATTTGACCATAAATTTGTTTATATGTAAATACTTTTTTTTTTGCTTAATTTAACTTTTATACATGTATTCATTTTAAAAATTTTATGGAATTTACAACCATGTTAAAAAAAAACTTTTTTTTATTATCCTGACGTTTCGATCTTCATATCAAGATCATCATCTGGAGAGTACATAAATATACAGGACAAGCTGAGTTACATCATTAACTGTAAGCTAGAGAAACAGTGATTTGATCACATGTTATTCTACTGGTGTGATCTCTGGTGGAAAAAAATAAATAAATAATAAATTTTTACATCAAGCTAAATTCTATTTTTACAATGACAGGAATAAACATTCTTTTAGATGGTTTTCTTTCAGAAACAATTGGTGTCCTATTTTTAGTATTACAATTCTTATTTTTCATTTACAATACTGGATTTTCTACAGTCCTGTTTATAGTTGTTCTTGGTGAGGAAGGTCGAATATATACCTTCCATATGTTTGGGATTTTTAAACCATCATTTTTGTTCAGATTGGGGTGGTTGCTGATAATCTCGCATGCTTCCTTGAATTTCCGTTTATACCATGTTCTAGTGTGATGTAGACAGCTGGTGATTTTCCAGTCAATTCTGTGTAAGGTATTCAGGGCATGATCAGAAAGGCCAGCTTCACCATAATTTTGGTGAAGCTGGCCTTTGATTATTGAAATGTCGGGATAATAAAAAAAAGTTTTTTTAACACGGTTGTAAATTCCATAAAATTTTTAAAATGAATGCTGATCACTGTGTAACCCTAAAAGAAAGGATTTATACATATATATTATTCATTAGGTTAAATCTGACTAATTATGTATTACCATGTGCCTTGATCTTGTATATTTGTATCACCCTGCTGTAATTTTGTTAATATGTAAATGTCATAATGCTAAACTTAAATTTTATGCATCAATGCTGTATAATAATTCCTTTCTGAATCTTTAAGTATTAGTATAATAATGTTTGTTGTAATCTTACTAGATGTAGACACTGCTTTCCTTGACTTGTTTTGTATATACATATGTTAACCTATAGTTATCTGTTTATGTACTGCTGAAACCTCTGCAGTAATTTTGTTTATATGTAGATACTGCATCACTTAACATACATTTTGTGTATGCATCTTATTTACTATTTTATTTTTCAAATAATCATGTAGTGCTGTAGGATATCTTACCTATTTGTGTACACTCTAGTAATTCTGTTTATATGTATTCTAAATTCTGTTTCTACTGCATTGCTAAATTTAATTTTCATCCATGCATGTTGTATAATAATCCCTCTTTGCCTATTTTTGTACTGCTATAAAGGCATCTATTATAATTTTACATATATGTAGATACTGCATTTCTTAGCTTAGTGTTTCATATATTATGTATTAACTTATATTGTTAACTATTTTTGCACTACTGTAATAACCTCTGACCTTGTGTGTTGCTGTGCCCTCTTCAGCAGTTCTGTTTACCTAGAGATGCTGCTTTGTGAAACTAGATTCTTGTACAGACATATTGTTTACAATTCTGTAAATGTTAATGTTGTAACCCTTAGTATGGCACAGTATGACCTTTGTAGTTTTTGTGCCAAATAAACTATAAACCAACCAACCAATCCTGTGCCATACTAAGGGTTACTTTCTAAGGCATCTGTTATTAATGTATATTAGCTTTCCACATGTCCTCTGATATCTTTTTTGAGTTTGTTCAATTCAGCATAGAAGAGTTTATTTCTTAGCAAGTCATTCCTAATTCGTGCTTTATTAGTTTTTCAGTATTTTTGCTGAGTACCTTGTGTTTTGAATATTTGTTAATTGTTGGTTTACTTCTGGCTTTAATTGCTGTTTTCATTCATCTTCATAGTAGGCAGTTGTCTGTTTCCTCAGATATTCCTTGATTAGATCATTTTTATATGCATTAATATTGTTTTAATGATAATCCATCAATAATTTGAATGCATGCATTGTCTTCTTTCTTTGGATGAAAGTAATTGCTATACATAGTTTGATTGTTCTGCCTCTATCCCTGCCTAGAGTGTCAAGGAATAGGCAGTCTGTTGTATATGCGTATATGTTGATGGAAACTTTTATGGCAGTTGACATGAATTTTTGTTTATGTTGTTGATCAGCACTGACTGAAGAAAAATATAACAACTAACCATTACCATAACATTAACCCTCTCTTCCAGGAACAGACGTAGAGATCGAATAAGAAACAGAGACTACAAAACAGATAGGGACAGAGATCGAAGTCATGAAAGAAATGAAGATAGTTTTTATAATTATGAAGAGGTATGTATATGGGTTTGTGTGTGCGTGCGCGTCCATGCCCAAACACTTGTATGTATGCATGATTGTTATAGTTGTGTTTTATGCTTTATTTTCCAGTTTAGTTGACTAAATGGGTAGTTTCTTTATTTTCCAGCTAGTCAGCTCATTGTGGATTTCAGCCATGCTTTGGCATTGATGCTGGTGAATAACAAAGTGACAGAAAATTTTTGTCACCTTGTGTAATATTGCTGATCACCTTGCTCATTGAGCCTCAAGTGGTTTTATAAAAAGTACCATGTCTGATCCCTGATCCCTCAAGAAAGTTTCCTGAATTAACTAATTCTCTGCCCCCCCCCCTTCCCTCCCAAAAAAAGATCCATGTAGTTATAAAATTTGTGGTGAAGCTTTTTTTTTCCTAGAATGGTATAGTCTTCAGTGATAACTATCAACTGTACAACTTTAACTATCATCTATGTCTTTCAAACAAGCTGTGTTATTTACTGTAGATAACATTATCATGTTTATTTATAAGTTCCGCACTAGAGCAAATCATAAATGCCGGCTAGTGTATTCCTGTAAGACTCTATGGTGGAATTTCGTATGAAACTTTTATAGTTTCTGCATTCGGCTTTGAAATAATGCTGGATTTAATAACCACTTGATTTATATAATTTTGCATCACTGAACTGAAGCCTTTTGGGCTCTTTATTTTAATAAATATTAATTTTGAATTTGTCTCTCACTCAGTTGGTTCAGTTTTTTAGTTAATATAACAATACCCCAGTTATGAATCTATCTGAACCCTATGGAGGTTGCGTGTGAAAAAATTGCAGTTTAGGTCATGTGTATCCAAGAGATACATTCGTTACTACTATGTGCTGAAATGCAATAAAACTTTAAAAAAAAAAAAACACTGCAAATATAATGCATGATGGTCTATTTATTTTCATTTACAATCTAGAAATTATTGAAAAAAAAACAATACTGTTGTACTGACATCGGAGTTCACAGTATCTCTCAGATACAATTTATTATCAAATATCACTTTCGCATTCGACTCTATCATTCTCATCGTCGGACTCAAGTAACATTCGCTGAATCTCTTCAACATCTGACGGATTATCCAATCGATATATTTTTCCAGCCATTTTCAATGGTAAATTAAAAAAAAAGGGGTGCTTAAGGGTCAAAGCTGTATAACTGAGAGGAGACCTCCACATAGCCTTTAAAGGAATGCGGAGAACCGACCAGGGCTTCTGACCTAATGTTCAATTATCACCTTCTCGTGGTGCACCCTGTTGGGTATCTACTTTGATACTGAACGAACGAGGATGGGCTTGCAATTTGGGATTTAGCCGACCAAATTGTATTCTTATTGGTTAAACCAAAATAAAAAATGATGGTACAACATGACAAAATTTCATGCCGGCTGGGGCGTCGCCCGGTTAAACAAGGCCCCCGTTGTTTTCGCCAGGGAACCAGGGCGAACAGCGAAAAGTCAGCTACTGGAACAAATCTGAAAACAAACCCCAACTCAACATCACCAGAGTTAAAGATCGGTACTATCAACGTAAGAAGCCTGAATGGCAAAGAAATGGAGCTAGCTGAGGAATTAGATAAGTACCAGATCGACATAATAGGGGTGACTGAAACAAAAAAGACCAAAACTGGTGAGATCTTTCTGAGCAATAAATACAAAATGTTATATTCAGGCAATAACAATCAAGGAAAAGAAGGAGTAGCCATAGTATTCAACACAAAATACGAGGCTAATCTTCTTGAATGGCAGTCAGTCTCAAGTAGAGTAATGTGGGCAAATATGAGAATGGGGAACTGGACAATGAGACTTATTTGTGCCTATGGTCCCACAGAAGGTTCTACTAAGGTAGAAGTGGAGGAATTTTTTGAGGCTTTAGAAAAAGCAACTGACACAATGAAAAAGGAAAAGTTGGTCCTTGTTGGGGATCTAAATAGTAGAGTAGGAAATGATTGTGAGACATACAAAAATATTTTGGGAAAATTTGGAGAAAAGAGCAAAGCTAATAATAATGGCAAATATCTGTTGGATTTCTGCTCAGGACATGGACTGGTTATTACTAACACCATGTTCCAACATAAAAATGTGCACAAATTCACATGGAGAGAAGAGGCTAGGAATAAGAAAAGTCTCATTGACTATGTTATTGTTGATAGTGATGTTTTCTCCCTGGTGCAGGACACCAGAGTGTACAGAGGATTTGAAATTGGAAGTGATCACTATTTAGTCTTGAGCAGGATAAAATTGAATTTCATATTGAAAAGAATAACATGTAAGAAAGTTTTAAAGCGAATAAAAGTTGAGCAGCTCTCAGATGTAAACTGTAGACTAAAATACAGAAATATTATTCAAAAGAAAATGAAAGAGTTTGAGAACAGGAATCAAACCTTGGAGATTCAGTGGCAAACTCTGAAGGAAACATTGATTGATTCAGCCAGAGAGGCATGTGGTGAGGTTGTGTGCAAAGATAAAAAAAATCAGAACTCCCTGGTGGACACAGGAAGTTAAAGAGGCAGTGAAGGAAAAGAAGAAAGCATATCAAAAGTTCCTGGCAAATAAGTCAGCTTTTACTCTTACAGAATACAGAGACAAATGTAAGAAAGCTAAACAGTGTGTAAAACTAGCTAAACAAAAGTCATGGGAGGACTTTTGCAAGAATATAGAAAATAAATATCAAGAAGGTGGCAAAATATTCTGGAGGTTGTTGAAGCTTAGGAATGGAGGAAAGAGTGCTGTAAAAGGAATTAGAGATGATAAAGGTGAAATGAAAACAGGAGAAAAAGATATCCTTGAAGTATGGAGTAATTACTTTGAAAAACTGCTAAATGAAACAAGCAGTGATGACAGCACAGTGATAAAAAAACACTGACCAGGCAGGCAGTCAGGAATACATATCCATACTTGAAGTAGAAAAAGCCATCAAAGGCTTGAAATGTGGAAAGGCAGCAGGAGTAGATGATATTCGACCAGAAATGCTGAAGTATGGTGGTATAAGAGTCTTACAGTGGCTGCACTGCATAGTTCAGAAAGCCTGGACAGAGGGACGAATTCCCGATGATTGGAGTAGAGCTCTCATAGTACCCATATATAAAAAGGGAAATAAAACTGAATGTGAGAATTACAGAGGTATTTCCCTACTGAGTGTTCCTGGCAAGATCTATGCAAGTATACTTGAGAAACGGTTGAGAAGAATTGTGGAAGAAAAGCTTGGTGAAGAACAAGCTGGATTCAGGCCAAATAGAGGCTGTCAGGATCAGATCTTCACTTTACGACAAATAGTCGAGAAAGCATGGGAATATAACAAAGATCTGTATTTAAGTTTTGTCGATTTGGAAAAGGCATATGACAAGGTGCCAAGAGAGAAGCTATTCAATACGCTGCAGTTATATGGTGTCAATGGGGCATTATATCAAGCAATACTTAGTCTTTATTTGAGTTGTGAGTCAGCAGTTAGAATTGAAGGAAGTACAGGAAGATGGTTTAATGTTAAATCTGGTGTGAGACAAGGATGTACATTATCCCCTCTGTTATTCATTATCTATATGGATCACATTATGAAGGAATGTGGTATTAAACCTGATATCAAAATTGGAGATTTTAATGTCAGCTCTTTGCTTTATGCGGATGATGTTATACTTCTTAATAAATCCGCTACAAGTCTGCAAGATTCTCTGACTAAATTGAATAGCTGTTGTAATAGATATGGTATGAAGGTCAGCAATAAAAAGACAAAGACAATGAAAATAGGCAGAATCATTGAAAATGTCAACTGTGTTATGAATGGAGAACCTGTGGAACAAGTGAAACATTTCAGCTACTTAGGCACAATTTTTACTGAAGATGGTAAACTAAATATAGAAATAGACAACAGAATCAGCAAAGCTGGTATCGTGCGAAGTCAATTGAATAAATTCATATGGAATAAGAAAGAAATTAGTCGGAACACTAAATTAGCTGTATACAAGACAGTGTTCAAACCAGTTTTAACTTATGGATCTGAGATCTGGGTCAGAAGTAAAACACTTGACCAAAGACTAGAGACCGCAGATATGAGAGTCCTGAGAAAGATTAGAGGCGTGAACAGATGGCATCAATGGCAATATCATATTAAAAATGAGGATATTAGGAAAGAACTTGACATTGTCAGCATCCAGGAATGCGTTAGCAGAGCTAATCTCAGATGGTATGGTCACTTAAATAGAATGGGAGAGGAAAGATTAGCAAAACAAGTGTTCTCTGCCAGGTTGGCAGGAAAACGACCCAGAGGAAGACCAAGATATAGGTGGATTGATACGGTACAAAGTGCCTTAGACGATAGAAATATAAGATCTGATAATGTTGGAGTCTTGACAAGTAACAGACTGATTTGGAGGAAAATTGTAGATAGGAAGTTAGTAATGATGTAATTTTTTCATGTAGTACTGTCATATCCTGTACACCCCTTGAGGGTACATGGCAGGAATTTGATGATGATGAACATTATCCTCTTAAATAAATCTGCAATAGGTCTTGAAGAGTCTTTAGCTAACTTAAATAATTGCTATGACAAATTTGGTATGAAAATACAGTAAAACAAAACATCCATCCATCCATCGATTTATCGGACATCAGATGCCATATGGTCACTCCATTCCTCGCCAGGTTATCCTGTTGTAGGCTTTTCTGGAAGCTTCAACTCTGAAGATCAGTCATACATATATTCCTCTCATTGAGGATCTGTCACATCCTCTTTTTTCCAGGACCTTTACCTTCTGTTACTGTTTGGAGAAGTCCTCCTATCCTTTCAATGTGTACCAAGTATTTCATCTTTCTTTTGTCAATATCCTTAAGGAACCTTCAAGTTCTACCAATCCTTTCTAACACCTATCCATTTGTCCACCTTTCAGTATATGATATCCTCAACAGCCTTCTGTAAACACCTTCTGGCTTAAAATTTCCTTGCCTTATTCAGTAACATTCATCTGCCTGTTTTTCATTCTCTAAATTCTGAAAACTGTTCTGACCTCTTTATATTCTTATTCCTGAAACATAATCTGCATTCTTAATATTGAATGTATAGTTATACATTTTAAGCTATTTATACACAATTTTTTGTAAGAATGGCAAAATAAATGTGGAAATTGATAATGGAACAAGCAAATCTGCTATGATGTGGAGCCGTTTTTGAATATCGTAAAATCTCCTATGGGACATAGGCACAAATAAAGTCATGAGGTTCACTTCCTCATTTTAAACTCTGCTCACTTTGCTCTACTTGAAACTGCCTGCCATTTAAGAAGCTTATCTCCATAAAATGAAATATTTCAAACCAATTCATTTCTTCATTTTTGGTGATTGTAAAGAGATCTAATGGAACACAAGGATTACTCACAGCCCAAATACAAATTTCTAAGCAGACCATCTGAATGACATATAGAATGATTCTGAAATCAAAGATGAATATTCTACTTGAAAGTTTTTTCACTTGATTATACTATAAATTAAAGATGCCAAGAAATTATATTCTTGACAATGTGAAATCATTATCCTCTATATACAAGTAGCCCAGTCGTGATGTAACATCATGCGCAGATTTATATTTGCTTATGCTTAGATAATGGATTAAACCAAGAATATAATTTCTTGGCATCTTTAATTTATGAATATTCTGCATTTTCTTTTGTTTCAGATGTGTGTATGAATATGCATGACAAATGATGATAGGTCATGTTGAAAGTTTATTTTTCGCTTGGTTAGAGTATAATAAAATTAGTTTAATCCTTTATCCAAGTGTGAGCAAACAAAGTTTGCGCCTGAAAGTATCTTCAGGACTGGAGATACTTTCAGGCGCAAACTTTGTTTGCTCACACTGGGCAAAATTGTCCTGGTGTTGTACCACCTTACCCCAGTCCTGAAGATACTTTCAGGTGCAAACTTTGTTTGCTCACACTTGGATAAAGGATTAAACTAATTTTATTATAAGATGATAGGTCATGTAAGAACAAGAGAAAATGCCAACATACTTCTAAACCAGTTCTATTCTTGAATTTGATGGCGTTCCAAATTGCAGTCACAACAGTCAGTGTCCAAATTATAATACTGCATGATTCCTTCAAATGCATCCTACAAGGATGGCATTTGTCCTTTTGTTTGGTTGGACATTGCTTGCCAGAGAATGCCAAATTTAGAATTTTTTACTTTTGACTTTCTCTGCCTTAAAATTTCCTTGCCCCATTCAGTAAAACTGCCAGCAGAGATGGTACAAGTCACGGGTCCGGTCAGGCAAAGTTCTTGAAAAAAAGTATGGACAGAAAAACGATGCAGTGAAACCACACTGTGTCTTTCGGTGAAAGTAAAATGATCTGATGGAACACAAGGGTTACTCACAGCCCAAATACAGCATCTGTGTGAGTTAACATTACCATTCAGATAAAAATGTGTGTCATTACCCCCCACAAGATCTTTCACCTGTTTTAATCTTTCATTTTACTATTTATCTCTGTAAAGAGATTGTTTTACACTGCGTGTTAAGTAACTAGACAAGAGTTCATTCTGATTGGTGGAATGACTTTTTACTGTATTTCTTTTAGAATCAAAAATTGACTGGAGACCAAATAAAAAAATATATATACATTTAATGAAACTGAAACACTACATAAATTTTGAATAAAATTATGTAACTAAAAAAATAAGTGGATTTAAGGCCTAAAATAAGTCTGCGCTTTACAAATTTTCTTAACTAAAAAAAATAAAATCATTTGGTCTCTGACTCATTCTATAACTGGTTTGTTTAACATATACCTAATCATGTCTACCAGACTAAACACTTTGTTTACACAACAGCAAAATGTTCATCAGAGTCAGTTTTCTTCTTGTTAGGCCCTTTCCTGAAAACATAGAACTACCTTTTCACTTCCATGGGATCTTTTTTTTTTTTTTTTTAAATTCCTTATTTAGAATAAGATTTTTTCAATATTTAAAGTAAGAATATTTAAACTCCTGTTTCACTGGAGTTTAAATATTCTTACCTCTCTCAGTTCAATTTGATGCACAAATTACCAATTCTTTACCAAAAAAGAATAAAACAGTTTCTTCTACTATTTCATAAACAACATATCTAAGTAGAGCTCTTTCTGTTAAGCCACTTTACAGTTTCAGATTTTACTAATTCTGTCGCGTTTTCTAGTAGAATAACAAATAGATCTGGTGTCCTTAAGACAAGACAAAGTTTTTCATTCAGCATTTCCCTGAACATTGAATTAGAACATTAACTCCCAAACTCCAATATCTTCTTTTATTTACTAAACATTTATTGACAGTCCCAACTTTTCCAGTTTAAAGATTCACAGTGCTATGATTCCTTTCAGAATCTTCTATTAATATTTTCCGAACTGTCACGTTTTCTTAAAAACTTCCTAAGAACAAAATTCTCTCGTTGCCATTCTCAAATTTACATTCTTTCTCTACTCGTTTCTCTCATTATCCTGATACTGAATGCTCTATCAGCTGTCAATCACCAATGAAACTCCTCAGTGAGCATGCACACTCCATGTAAATGGCAAGTGAGAAGTTACGTATAATGGCTGACACATTGTATCATTAGTGACAAAGAGAATATCTTTACAAAACATAAAAGATATCTCAACACTTAACAATTTTAAATTACAATAAAATAGATTAAAAGCAACACAACTATCAGAATCTAGTAAGTACATCAAAATTTCAGATTGTTTACATTTCATTTTGATGATAATAATATCAATAACAGGCACATCGCAAGGGCTGATGTATGTGCTATGAAACCAAAACTAATAATATACTAAGATAGAGAAATAATTGTAGAAAAGATTCATAATTATAAATTATGATTATTTTTACATACCTCCATTCGACTAAGAATGTCAGGGCAAACTGCAGTTAAGTTTCCACATCACCATGAAGCAAAGCTTGAGTATGGGGAATCTTATGGGTGAAAAACCTCAACATTTGACGCAGGATTTTCCACACAGTTAAATATGGCATGTCCAAATGCCTTGATATTGTCCGAGCACTGCTGGACTCTTGTGTGTTATTCATTCCATGATCCATGACAGCAGTTGCACCTTCGTAAACTTGCTGAGGAATAATCCATTTGCACCCTTGTCCTGGCCTCATTGCTCAAGATCTGCTATTTTTAAATCGTAAAATCATTTTAAGTTGTCATTTGATCTTTTCTCCTATCAAGTGGCAGAATGCTCAAAGTGCGGCATTAGCATTACTGCGTTGCTGATAGTAAAGTTTGACTAGCAATGCACATTCTGGTAAGGTGAGATCCATAGCACGGCAGTCTTATCAGAACGATGCAAACCCATTTCGGTCTTCCTTACATCCATTAACTCATCAGTAGAAACAGTGAAATTATGCAAATATCATGTGCTTATAGCACCAAATGTCCCTGGTGGCAGAATCTTGTACTATTTTTTATCTTCTGTAAGTGGACTTACAAGTTTGGTTGAATTTCTTCTGTTACGTTTTTTACTACATGGCTCTGAACACCTCTTCTGTAATTATGGCCACCCTGTATATCCATTTGTGCCATTCTTACTATTTTTGATAAATATGTACTTTTTTTTTTTTTTGACCAAAAAATGAATGCAGCAAATGATAACTAACACTGGATTTAATAGGTCATGATCATATAGATAAACTGACTATTTTTTTTGCCATATATGCTAATGGCTTCTTCTGGGTTAGGAAGAACAAAAAAAATACAATAAGTGGTAAAGATGAACCATTAAATAACTAGAACTGAACATGTAGGAACTGTTACACAAAAGTAAAACAAACAAACGTGGAGCATGGAAGCTAGCAAGGGTCAGTCATTGTTCAGTAGGTATGCATAATAGTTGGCAGAAAAGTAAAGTCTGACGTGTGGAAAGATCTAATAAGTGACTTCCAGATATTACAAAATCATTCCTTGGTTTCTGTTGAGGGTGACTTGTGAGTGGATAACCATCGTAGCCTCTTTGATGTTGCCAGAACTGAAGTTGTCTTCTATGTAAGGCATGGAGCTCTTGTCTCATTCAGTATTGTGGTGAATGTGGGAGAAGTGGAAAGCTAGGCCTGAGCTGTCTTTTCTGTTCTTATTAACATCTCTAATATATTTTTTTTTGTCTAATTTCCAAACTTCTAGATGTTTGCCCTACGTAAGCAAGGCCACAAGAACATGCAACATTGTAAACATCAGGATGTTTGTTGAAAGGGTTGTGGTCCTTAGATGAACATAACAGCTTGTATGGTCACAATGGGCTTGAAAGCCACTCTTATGTTGTGAAATTTCAGGATTTTGAGAGAAAGTTTGTAAGGGATGTTTCCATCCCCAATATAAGGGATGGAAACTGAGTCTCTGTACTATACGAGCTCTTATGTTCACCTGAGGATCACAACCCTTTCAACAAACATCCTGGAATTTACAATATTCCATGTTCTTGTGGCCTCGCTTACATAGGGCAAACATGTAGAAGTTTGGAAGGCCACAAGAACAAGGAATATTGTTAACTGCAGGATGTTTGTTGAAAAGGTTGTGGTCCTTAGGTGAATTTAACAGAGCTCATATGGTACAAAACCTTAGTTTTTAATTTTTTTTTTAAACTTGTATACTGCTATGATCTTTTACTGGCATGTGTAACTTCATCCATTCTTTCACCATAAAAGAAACAAGCTGGTCACTGATTAGCTTAGTTGGTGGACCTGCAGGTAGTAAAGTTGGCTATTTAATGAATTTCTTTTGTTACATAAGGCTTTAATAATCCTATACTGTTGTGAAGGGATGGGGGGGGTGACCATTGGTGAATGTATCTGACAGTGCCTTCTCCACTGATCTTGACCACATTTGCAAAACCCTAGCCAATGGCTTCACTCCTCACCATAAACAAAATATATCAAAACCCCAAAACCATATACTCCTCCTTCCCTCTAGAGCAGAGACTCACAAAACCTATCACCATCCCATATATCAGGGCACATCTGAACAACTAGCAAAAATCCTGAAAAAAAAAATACAACCTTACAAACAATAAAATATTGGCATCCTTTATCTGCTCCACCAAAGACTAGCCATAGTCTATAGTTGTGCCTGGTATTTACCAGATCCCTTACAGTTGTAAACTATTTTATGATAGCCAGACAGTCAGGACATTCAACATCAAAATTGTCGACACAAAGACTATATCCATTCCCATTACTACAGCCATTCAGAACTTGCTAACCATGCTTTTTACACCCATGACAGGATACACTGAAAGAAGTCCAATTTACTCTACTCCACTGCAGCAAATATATATGAGATACTATTCCTTGAAAAGGGGTGCTTAAGGGTCAAAGCTGTATAACTGAGAGGAGACCTCCACATAGCCTTTAAAGGAATGCGGAGAACCGACCAGGGCTTCTGACCTAATGTCCAGTCCTCACCTTCTCGTGGTGCACCCTGTTGGGTATCTACTTGGATACTAAACGAACGAGGATGGACTAGCAATTTGGGATTTAGCCGACCAAATTGTATTCTTATTGGTTAAACCAAAATAAAAAATGATGGTACAACATGACAAAATTTCATGCCGGCTGGGGCGTCGCCTGGTTAAACAAGGCCCCTGTTGTTTTCGCCAGGGAACCAGGGCGAACAGCGAAAAGTCAGCTACTGGAACAAATCTGAAAGCAAACCCCAACTCAACATCACCAGAGTTAAAGATCGGTACTATCAACGTAAGAAGCCTGAATGGCAAAGAAATGGAGCTAGCTGAGGAATTAGATAAGTACCAGATCGACATAATAGGGGTGACTGAAACGAAAAAGACTAAAACTGGTGAGATCTTTCTGAGCAATAAATACAAAATGTTATATTCAGGCAATGATATAATGAAAAGAAGGAGTAGCCATATTATTCAATACAAAACATGAGGCTAATCTTCTTGAATGGCAGTCAGTCTAAAGTAGAGTAATGTGGGCAAATATAAGAATGGGGAACAGGACAATGAGACTTATTTGTGCCTATGGTCCCACAGAAGGTTCTACTAACGTAGAAATGGAGGAATTTTTTGAGGCATTAGAAAAAGCAACTGACACAATGAAAAGTTGGTCCTTGTTGGGGATCTAAACAGCAGAGTAGGAAGTGATTGTCAGACATACAAAAATATTTTGGGAAAATTTGGAGAAAAGAGCAAAGCTAATAATAATGGCAAATATCTGTTGGATTTCTGCTCAGGACATGGACTGATTATTACTAACACCATGTTCCAACATAAAAATGTGCACAAATTGACATGGAGAGGAGAGGCAAGGAATAAGAAAAGTCTCATTGACTATGTTATTGTTGATAGTGATGTTTTCTCCCTGGTGCAGGACACCAGAGTGTACAGAGGATTTGAAATTGGAAGTGATCACTATTTAGTCTTGAGCAGGATAAAATTGAATTTCATATTGAAAAGAATAACATGTAAGAAAGTTATAAAGCGAATAAAAGTTGAGCAGCTCTCAGATGGGAACTGTAGACTAAAATACACGAAGATTATTGAAAAGAAAATGAAAGACTTTGAGAACAGGAATCAAACCTTGGAGATTCAGTGGCAAACTCTGAAGAAAACATTGATTGATTCTGCCAGAGAGGCATGTGGTGAGGTTGTCTGTAAGGATAAAAAAATCAGAACTCCATGGTGGACACAGGAAGTTTAAGAGGCAGTGAAGGAAAAGAAGAAAGCATATCAAAAGTTCCTGGCAGATAAGTCAGCTTTTACTCTTACAGAATACAGAGACAAATGTAAGAAAGCTAAACAGTGTGTAAAATTAGCTAAACAAAAGTCATGGGAGGACTGGCAAGAATATAGAAAATAAATATCAAGAAGGTGGCAAAATATTCTGGAGGTTGTTGAAGAAGCTTAGGAATGGAGGAAAGAGTGCTATGAAAGGAGTTAGAGATGATAAAGGTGACATGAAAACAGGAGAAAAAGATATCCTTGAAGTATGGAGTAATTACTTTAAAAAACTGCTAAATGAAACAAGCAGTGATGACAGCACAGTGGTAAAAAACAATGACCAGGCATGCAGTCAGGAATACATATCCATACTTGAAGTAGAAAAAGCCATCAAAGGCTTGAAATGTGGAAAGGCACAGCAGGAGTAGATGATATTCGACCAGAAATGTTGGAGTATGGTGGTATAAGAGTCTTACAGTGGCTGCACTGCATAGTTCAGAAAGCCTGGACAGAGGGACGAATTCCCGATGATTGGAGTAGAGCTCTCATAGTACCCATATATAAAAAGGGAAATAAAACTGAATGTGAGAATTACAGAGGTATTTCCCTACTGAGTGTTCCTGGCAAGATCTATGCAAGTATACTTGAGAAACTGTTGGGAAGAATTGTCGAAGAAAAGCTTGGTGAAGAACAAGCTAGATTCAGGCCAAATAGAGGCTGTCAGGATCAGATCTTCACTTTACGACAAATAGTCGAGAAAGCATGGGAATATAACAAAGATCTGTATTTAAGTTTTGTCGATTTGGAAAAGGCATAATGCAAGGTGCCAAGAGAGAAGCTATTCAATATGCTACAGTTATATGGTGTCAATGGGGCATTATATCAAGCAATACATAGTCTTTATTTGAGTTGTAAGTCTGCAGTTAGAATTGAAGGAATTACAGGAAGATGGTTTAATGTTAAATCTGGTGTGACACAAGGATGTACATTATCCCCTCTGTTATTCATTATCTATATGGATCACATTATGAAGGAAAGTGGTATTAAACCTGATATCAAAATTGGAGATGTTAATGTCAGCTCTTTGCTTTATGCGGATGATGTTATACTTCTAAATAAATCTGCTAGAAGTCTGCAAGATTCTCTGACTAAATTGAATAGCTGTTGTAATAGATATGGTATGAAGGTCAGCAATAAAAAGACAAAGACAATGAAAATAGGCAGAATCTTTGAAAATGTCAACTGTGTTATGAATGGAGAACCTGTGGAACAAGTAAAACATTTCAGCTATTTAGGCACGATTTTTACTGAAGATGGTAAATTAAATATAGAAATAGACAACAGAATCAGCAAAGCTGGTATGGTGGGAAATCAATTGAATAAATTCATATGGAATAAGAGAGAAATTAATTGGAACACTAAATTAGCTGTATACAAGAGAGTTTTCAAACCAGTTTTAACTTATGGATCTGAGAGCTGAGTCAGAAGTAAAACACTTGACCAAAAACTATAGACCACAGATATGAGAGTCCTGAGAAAGATTATAGTGTGAACAGATGGCATCAATGGCAATATCATATTAAAAACGTGGATATTAGGAAAGACCTTGACATTGTCAGCATCCAGGAATGCGTTAGCAGAGCTATTCTCAGGTGGTATGGTCACTTAAACAGAATGGGCGAGGAAAGATTAGCAAAACAAGTGTTTTCTGCCATGTTGGCAGCAAAACGACCTAGATGAAGACCAAGATATAGGTGGATTGCTAAGGTACAAAGTGCCTTATACGATAGAAATATAAGATCTGAAAATGTTGGGGTCTTGACAAGTAACAGACTGATTTGGAAGAAAATTGTAGATAGGAAATTAATAGTGATGTAATTTTTTTCATTTAGTACTATCATATCCTGTACACCCCTTGAGGGTACATGGCAGGAATTTGATGATGATGATGATATTCCTTGAATGTTCCTCACTCTTAAGAAACTGCTATAATCCCCTACAATAATCAAGTTAACCCCAGCATTTGGTTGCATGAAACTGTCCCAAATTTGAGAAGTGCTCATTTTCCCATACTTCGGTTCATCAGTTAAAGACACTCATTTTAGTCTTTTATGAATTTATACTCATTTTGGTTGCAATGCTTCAGGCTCATTTACCAATGCATGTAGTACCTACATGTACATATCATATTTTACTTTGTTCCCTGATGATGATCACAATTTGACTCTGTCAAAATATTGAAATATTAATTAAATGTATTGTAATTAATAGTAGTCTACAATGTAATTTCCTTTAAAAAAAAAATAAAATCAGCATATCCTCGAATCATTCAAAATTTAAAAATATAATAAAACTTTGAAATCATTAAACTAAATAACTAAATTCAGATTTAGTAATAATCATCTTTCTCATCAACACAGACGCAAAAAATCATCGTTTTTAGTTACTCTACAAAATAAGGTTTTCCTATCCAATATTCTACTATAGAGGAAGGCACTGGACTCAAATTTGGATTATTAACGATTGATTAATACAGGTACTGAAGAAATTGACAAGACACTGATGATGTCCAGTGAACAGATGGATGGTCAAATTACGAATACTCAAAGCTAAATCTTGGTTATAGAATTGTGGACTTTCAGGCCAACTGTTTGAAGTTTTCATATAGAAGTTATATTGAATACATGGCAGTATTTTCTTTCTGAAGTAGAAGCTACTTGTCCAAACAAAATAGCCTGAATGGAGTATGTGGGTAAAGTGGACCATCATATCTAGTGGAAATTTTTTCTACACAAACTGGCCAAAGTTGAAAAGGTCGAGAGTTCAAACTCACTGTATAAACTATAATTAACGTATTTTTCGGATCATAAGAAACACTTTTTACATAGAAAAATACTTAAAATTGGGGTGTGTCTTATGGTCCGAAATATTAAAATATGAATTTTTACACTGTACCGAAGCTGTTAGAAAACAGTTACTGGTGCAATATGTTAATAAAATTAGTAAGTACACCACTGAAGGTGTACTTACTAATTTATGTTATGTCGCTGCATGTTGGTGAATCACCGATTTAGTGTCAATAGTCTTTGGTGTGTAAACATATGTGCTTTTGTACAGTTCATTTGAATTATTTTTTATAAGTCGTTAAAATTTTTATCTTAAAATTAGAAAAAATGAATGTAAAACAAAAAAGACTTTCATATAACGTGAGTTATGAATTACATGCGATAAATTATGCAAAACAATATGGAAACAGACCAGCAGAAAGACATTTTACTCCGCCACCAACAGAAAAAATTGTGAGTTGGAGGTGCTTAAGGGTCAAAGCTGTATAACTGAGAGGAGACCTCCACATAGCCTTTAAAGGAATGTGGAGAACCAACACAAGCTTCTGACCTAATGTCCAATCCTCAACTTCTTGTGGTGCACCCTGTTGGGTATCTACCTGGATACTGAACGAACGAGGATGGGCTGGCAATTTGAATACAATTAAACCAAAATACAAAATGATGACACAACATGACAAAATTTCATGCTGGCTGGGGTGTCGCCTGGTTAAACAAGGCCCCCGTTGTTTTTGCCAGGGAAACAGGGCAAACAGTGAAAAGTCAGCTACTAGAACAAATGTGAAAGCACACCCCAACTCAATATCACCAGAATTAAAGATCGGTACTATCAACATAAGAAGCCTGAATGGCAAAGAAATGGAGCTAGCTGAGGAATTAGATGAGTACCACATTGACATAATAGGGATGACTGAAACAAAAAAGACAAAAACTAGTGAGATCTTTCTGAGCAATAAATACAAAATGTTATATTCAGGCAATGACAATCAAGGAAAAGAAGTTGTAGCCATAGTATTCAACAGAAAATACAAGACTAATCTGTTGAATAGCAGGCAGTCTCAAGTAGAGTGATGTGGGCAAATATGAGAATGGGGAACTGGACAATGAGACTTATTTGTGCCTGTAGTCCCACAGAAGGTTCTACTAAGGAAGAAGTGAGAAATTTTTTGAGGCTTCAGAGAAAGCAGCTGACACAAAGAGGAAAAGTTGGTTTTAAAGCTAAACAGTGTGAAATGATTGTCAGACATACAAAAATATTTTGGGAAAATTTGGAGAAAAGAGCAAAGCTAATAATCATGGCAAATACCTGTTGGATTTCTTCTCAGGACATGGACTGGTTATTACTAACACCATGTTCTAACATAAAAATGTGCAGAAATTCACATGGAGTGAAGAGGCAAGGAATAAGAAAAGTCTCATTGACTATGTTATTATTGATAGTGATGTTTTCTCCCTGGTGCAGGACGCCAGAGTGTACAGAGGAGTTGAAATTGGAAGCGATCACTATTTAGTCTTGAGCAGGATAAAATTGAATTTCATATTGAAAAGAATGAATTGCAAGAAAGTTTTAAAGCGAATAAAAGTTGAGCAGCTCTCAGATGTGAACTGTAGACTAAGATACACAAAGATTATTGAAGAAAAATTGAAAGAGTTTGAGAACAGGAATCAAACCTTGGAGATTCAGTGGCAAACTCTGAAGAAAACATTGACTGATTCAGCCAGAGAGGCATGGTGAGGTTATCTGCAAGGATAGAAAAATCAGAACTCCATGTGGACACATGAAGTAAGAGAGAGGCAGTGAAGGAAAAGAAGAAAGCATATCAAAAGTTCCTGGCAAATAAGTCAGCTTTTACTCTTACAGAATACAGAGACAAATGTAAGAAAGCTAAACAGTGTGTAAAATTAGCTAAACAAAAGTCATGGGAGGACTTTGGCAAGAATATAGAAAATAAATATCAAGAATGTGGTAAGATATTCTGGAGGTTGTTGAAGAAGTTTAGAAATGGAGGAAAGAGTGCTGTAAAAGAAGTTAGAGATAAAAGTGAAATGAAACTGGAGAAAAAGATATTCCTGAAGTATGGAGTAATTACTTTGAAAAACTGCTAAATGAAACAAGCAGTGATGACAGCACAGTGGTAAAAAACACTGACCAGGCATACAGTCAGGAATACATATCCATACTTGAAGTAGAAAAAGCCATCAAAGGCTTGAAATGTGGAAAGGCAGCAGGAGTAGATGATATTCGACCAGAAATGCTGAAGTATGGTGGTATAAAAGTCTTACAGAGGCTGTACTGCATAGTTCAGAAGGCCTGGACAGAGGGACGAATTCCCGATGATTGGAGTAGAGCTCTCATAGTACCCATATATAAAAAGGGAAATAAAACTGAATGTGAGAATTAAGAGGTATTTACCTACTGAGTGTTCCGGGCAAGATTTATGCCAGTATACTTGAGAAATAGTTGAGAAGAATTGTGGAAGAAAAGCTTGGCAAAGAACAAGCTGGATTCAGGCCAAATAGAGGCTGTCAGGATCAGATCTTCACTTTACAACAAATAGTTGAGAAATCATGGAAATATAACAAAGATCTGTATTTAAGTTTTGTCGATCTGGAAAAGGTATAATGCAAGGTGCCAAGAGAGAAGCTATTCAATATGCTACAGTTATATGGTGTGAATGGGGTATCATATCAAGCAATACTTAGTCTTTTATTGAGTTGTAATCAGAGTTAGAATTGAAGGAAGTACAGGGAGATGGTTTAATGTTAAATCTAGTATGAGACAAGGATGTACATTATCTTCTCTGTTATTCATTATCTATATGGATCACATTATGAAGGAAAGTGGTATTAAACATGATATTGTTTATGGAATTGGAGATGTTAATGTCAGCTCTTTACTTTATGCGGCGATGTTATACTTCTAAATAAATCTGCTACAAATTTGCACGATTCCCTGACTAAATTGAATAACTCTTGTAATAGATATTGTATGAAGATCAGCAATAAAAAGACAATGAAAATAGGTTGAATCATTGAAAATGTCAACTGCATTCTGAACGGATTACCAAGTAAAACATTTCAGCTACTTAGGTACGATTTTTAGTGAAGATAGTAAATTATTATTATTATTATTACCACGGGCTACTCCAGGAGTCCTTAGACTCATCGAGGGAGGCCCTAAACATCATGTTCACACAGCTGTTCAACATTCTCACAGTATCTATCATACCTTGCCTTGAACTCGCTCACTGTCATAGCACCCACAACAGACTCTGGCAGCTTATTCCACTCATTTACCACTCTAAAAGTAAAGAACCCAGCTCTAACACCCCTGCTAACCACGCTCTTGCCCAGCTTCCATGGGTGTCCCCTAGTTCTCCCACCACCAGTCCTGATCTCAAAAATATCATCTGAATTAATCCTATAGAATCCTTTTAGCAATTTGAATGTCTCAATCATATCTCCCCTTTTTCGCCTATCAACTAGTTTCTGCAACCCACAAATCTTCAACCTGTTCTCATATGGTTCATTCCATAGACCTGCTATCATCTTAGTCACTCGCCTCTGGATCCTCTCAACCTCATCCCCATCAAGAAGGAACCGAGGTGACCAAATCTGGGCACAGTAGTCGAGATGAGGTCTTATCAGGGCTCGGTACAGAGGTACAATAACTTGTTTTTCTCTGCTCGTCAAGGTATTTTTCAACAACCAAGTGAGTTGATGAGCTGATTTAGCTACTTTCGCAATGTTCCCCCTAAACTTCATCTCCTTATCCACCAACACTCCCAAGTCTCTGGCCTCATCAATCTCTTGGAGTACAGTTCTACCAATGTGGTATACTGCTGCTAATCTTTTCACTCCGAAATGCATAACCTTACATTTTGTCACATTAAATTGACATCCATTCTCCTTAGTCCAGAACTCCAACCTATCTAAGTCATCTTGCAAGACTTTGACATCTTCTGCATTCACTATTGCCCTACCCAACTTTGCATCATCAGCGAACTAATGAACTGTCCCACTTAGACCATTCCCTATATCGTTAATGAACAGATTAAACAGCAGCGGTCCAAGAACAGAACCCTGTGGCACACCACTAGTCACAGGCCGTCTTTTGGACTCTACTCCTGAATAAACTACTCTTTGATATCTCTCCATCAACCACCCAGCTATCCATCTCACCAACCCTATATCCATTCCCATATGTTGTAGTTTACGGATTAGAATTCCATGTGGTATCCTGTCAAATGCCTTTGCCAGGTCCAGCAGTATCACTGTAAACCCATTTCCCTTATCCAGTTCAGCCGTCACCTTGTTATAAAACATGAGCAAGTTACTGAGGCATGATCTACCCTTCACAAAGCCATGCTGTCCTCTGTACAGCATCTCATTTTCATCAACCCATTCCTGTATTTTTCCCTTGACTACTTTCTCCAAGACCTTGACAACAACTCCTGATATGCTGATCGGTCGGTAATTTGCAGCCATAGTCTTGGATCCTCCTTTATGCAGTGGAACTATTTTCCCCTCTTTCCACGCCTTCGGGACTAAGCCAGACCTGAGACTCAGATTAAACAACATGGTCAAGGGCACTGATAATTCATTAGCCGCTTCATGCAAGACCCGTGCCGGTATACCATCCAATCCCACAGATGTATTCACATTAAGGTTCTGTAATAGACTATTCACCTCCACTTCATTCATCACAATTCCCATATAAACTAATGGTTCCTTCATTTTTTCAACGTCACCACCTGGATGATATACTTTTGCAAAGTGCGCGCTCAGTAACTCCACTATATCGACTGGTTCAGTGAACTCTTTACCATCGTCATTCCTTAAAATCATTTTGCCATGTACAGTTTTTTTCTTGCTTGCAGCATATTGAAAGAACTGTTTGGGATTCTCTTTTGCTTGCATAGCTAGTTTCCTTTCATAATCGGCTTTTGCTGTTTTTACCACACTCGTTACCCTTCTAACCTGTACTTTATACCGTTCATGTGCCTGCAGGTCAAATTTTTAATTTGAATTCCCTCCATAGTTGTCTTTGGAGGGAATTTAAAGAAAGGTTGCCTTTCTTTAAATTCCCTCCATAGTTGTTTCTTTTTTTTGCAGCTCAAGCTTAATGGTGTTATTCATCCATTTAACCCCTCCTTGTTTCACTATTCGGACCTTAGGTATACAATCAGCCATAACCTCCTGTAAATGCTCTTTGATCACTTCCCATGCTCTATTGACGTCCAGCCCTTGCAGGTGTACATGCCATGGCACTGATCCAAGCAATCTCCTAAGCTTGTCATACTTGCCAGCACGGTAATTCCACATATACCCTGTCTTAATCACAAATTTCACACCCTTAGCCACCTCCCAGGTCAAGACCTTATGATCACTCTCACCAATAGGTGGCAACATGGTCATATTCATTACAGTCAAATTCTCAGATACTATTACCAGGTCAAGCACTCTCACACCCCTAGTATTTTCAATTACATGCTGTTTCAGATAGTTATCCCTTAATAATTGAATAAAATCCATTTCCTTCCTCACATGTGTCCTCTCCTCCTTCCAATCAATGTTACCATAGTTGAAATCCCCCATAATAATTACCCTCCTTCTACTCATTTCATCAATTTGTTTATGCATACCATCTCCACCATCTATTCCATCACCTGGTCTATAGCAGCACCCAACTGTATATTTTATTCTGCCAGTATCAATCTCACACCAAATAGCCTCAAATGAGCTCCTTTCACTATCCTGCAATACTTCAATTCTCCTTGGCTGCAGTTCATCAGCTATCATCAATAACACCCCTCCCCCAATTTTATTCTCTCTGTCCCTCCTAAACATACTATAACCTACACATTCTATCCCACTAACTATATCATCTTCCGTCAGCCATGTTTCACTAATGCCAATAACCTGTGGCCAGGAAGAGCCAATCAAGGCCAAAAATTCTTCCTTCTTGTTCCTAATACTCCTGGCATTAGTATACATGAATTGCAGTGTTCCCTTTGTCCCACCCCTATCTTGATGCGTTATTCTAAATATCCCATTCCCATTTTTTGTCCTTATTGCTGGCTCAGGTACATTATATACATTTTTACACTCAACTGTCTCACTGATGTCTGGATATCCACTTCCCCCCCTCCTTGGTAGTTCTAGTTTCCCTGGTTCTGCACATCCATTTTCACTTCATTCAGCAACACTTTTTCCAGTCTCCGCCCACCAAGTCCATTCAAATGCAGTCCATCCATCTTGTATAAGTCCTTTCGCCCATCAAACTCATTCCACACGTCCCCAAATTCCACACCACACCGTCCGCATAACCTGCGCATAATATCATTTGCGATTATGGCCCTCCTTCTAAACTCCTCTCTGTCATACCGCGGTAACAGACTCACCATTCTAACTCTGTCACTCTTTTCTTTCGCTACCTTTAACAATACTTTCAAGTCCTCTCTCAAATTAAATTAAATATGGAAATTGACACAGAATCAACAAAGGTGGTATGGTAGGCAGTCAATTGAATAAATTCATATGGAATAAGAGAGAAATTAGTCGGAACACTAAATTAGCTGTATACAAGACAGTGTTCAAACCAAGTTTAAGTTATGGATCTGACAGCTGGGTCAGAAGTAAAACACTTGACCAAAGACTAGAGACTGCAGATATGAGAGTACTGAGAAAGATTAGAGGCGTGAATAGATGGCATCAATGGCAATATCATATTAAAAATGAGGATGTTAGGAAAGAACTTGACATTGTCAGCATCCAGGAATGTTTTAGCAGAGCTAATCTCAGGTGGTATGGTCACTTAAACAGAATGGGCAAGGAAAGATTAGCAAAGCAAGTGTTCTCTGCAAGGTTGGCAGGAAAACGACCCAGAGGAAGACCAAGATATAGGTGGATTGATACTGTACAAAGTGCCTTAGATGATAGAAATATAAGATCTGATAATGTTGCAGTCTTCACAAGTAACAGACTGATTTGGAGGAAAATTGTAGATAGGAAGTCAGTAATAAAGTAAATTTTTCATGTAGTACTATCATATCCCTTGAGGGTATATGTCAGGAATTTGATGATGATGGTATTAATCCTATCGACTGCGCCATTGTCTAAATATAGGAATTTTATTTTTTTTAATCTCTGTTTCTAACAGTTATTTTTTTTAATTCTAAGTGTACCTATATATTTATTTATTGCACAAGGGTTCACTCCGATTGGTGCAATGACCTCTTTTTTTACTATTGCTTTCAGAATCCAAAAATCACCAACTCAAGACCAAAATACAAAATAAACACATTTAATAAAGCGAAAACAATATATATATATATATACACTTCAAGCAATATTACATAACTAACTACAAATTTAATTGGATCCAAAACCTTTTAAAAATAAACTTACACTTAAGACTAGACTAAACACTTTTTTTTAACAATGACAAAATGTTCATAGCAGCTTCTTTCTCTGTCAAGGCCCTTTTCCAAAGATATAACGTTATTCTTCATTTTTACAGGATCCTTTCTCATCACTCATGTAGCACACATTAATTCTTCCTAACTCAATTCTGTTTTCTTTTTAGTAGAAATAATAGTTAGATCTGGTGTCCTTAATACAGATAAAACTTCCTAATCAGAGTTTTCTCGAACATTCCTTTAGAACGTAAATAGAAATTTCTTCTTTTTTTCATTAATACTTATTAACTCTTCTGTTTAAAAAAAAACTTAGTTCTACGATTCCCTTTTTGGAATCCACTATAAATCTTCCAATTAGCGTTTCCTCAAATATTCCTTTTAAAACTATCTATAGCAATATTTTCTTTTTATTTATCAATACTTATTCCACTTTGAAACTTCATAGTTCCACGATTCCTTTTTCGGAATATACTATTGATTTTCCTCCGACTGTCACATAAAAAAAGAACTTAATTTCTTCCGAATCTAAATGTCTGCCGGACTGTGTTCTAATTACCTCCATGAACACTCTTGTTTACACCCGTTACTCTGATACCGAAGAATGTTCTTGTCAGCTGTTAATCACACATCAAATTTCTCGGCGAGCATGCGCACTCCTTGAAAATGGGAAGTGAAAAACTAAATACAATGGCTGATACGGTGTCTTCGTTAGCGACAAGAGAATGTTTTCATGAAACACAAAACTTAATATTTTAAACTAACAATAAATTTGTTTAAAGTAATACAACTATTCAAATCTGGTAAGTACTTAAATTTTTTAAATGATTTAAATGTCACTTTGACAAAAAAAATTTCAATAACAGGCACATCGCAAGTGCTGACAATGCGTGTTATGAAACTAAAACGAATAAACATACTAACATAAACAATACATAAAAATATTCGGAATTTTAAATTATGATTGTTTTTACATCAGTTTCATCTTTCTCTGAAAATTTTTTTACTATAAAGAAATTTTAAATATTTAACCTATATCTAACAAATCTTTAATGCTTATTCCTAGATCTTAAAAAATAACGTGATTCTTGCTTATCATTAATTACACTCTCGGAATCACTAGTTTCAGAATCATCTGATGCTAGAGATAATTCAGAATTTTCTTCTTCCAATTTACTATACTTACAAATTTCATTTCTCCTCATCATCATCATCAAATTCCTGACATTTCCCTCTAGGAGTGTATGTACAGGATATGATAGTACTACATGAAAAATTTACATCATTACTAACTTCCTTCCTACGATTTTCTGCCAAATCATTCTGTTATCTGTCAAAGCTACAACATTGTCAGATCTTATATTTATATATCTGTCTTCTAATGCACTTTTTACTATATCAATCCACCTATATCTTGGTCTGTCTTCCTCTGGGTCTTTTTCCTGCCAACCTAGCAGAGAACACGTGTTTTGCTAATCTTTTCTTGCCCATTCTGTTTAAGTGACCATACCACCTGAGATTAGCTCTGCTAATGCATTCCTGGATGATGACAATGTGAAGTTCTTTCCTAACATCATTGTTTTTAATATGATATTGCTATTGATGCCGTCTGTTCCCGCACTTAATCTTTATCAGGACTCTCATATCTGTGGTCTCTAGTCTTTGGTCAAGTGTTCTACTTCTGACCCAGCTCTCAGAACCGTAAGTTAAAATTGGTTTGAACACTGTCTTGTATACAGCTAATTTAGTGTTTTGACTAATTTCTCTCTTATTCCATATAAATTTGTTCAGTTGATTTCCTACCATACTAGATTTGTTGATTCTGTTGTTTATTTCCATATTTAATTTACCATCTTCACAAAAAATCCTGCCTAAGTAGTTGAAATGTTTTACTTGTTCTATAGGTTCTCCATTCATATTGCAGCTGATATTTTCACTGTTCTGCCTATTTTCATTATCTTTGTCTTGTTATTGACATTGCTGACCTTCATACCATGTCTATCACAACAGTCATTCTAAATAAATCCGCTACAAGTCTGCAAGATTTGCAGCGGATTTATTTAGAAGTATATCATCATCCGCATTAAGCAAGGAGCTGACATTAACATCTCCAATTTTGATATCAAGTTTAATACCACTTTCCTTCATAATGTAATCCATATAGATAATGAATGACAGAGGGGATAATGTACATCCTTGTCTGACACCAGATTTAACATTAAACCATCTCCCTGTACTTCCTTCAATTCTAACTGCTGACTTACAACTCGAATAAAGACTAAGTATTGCTTGATATAATGCCCCATTGTTACCATACAACTGTAGCGTTTTGAATAGCTTGTCTCTTCGCACCTTGTCATATGCTTTTTCCAGATCTACAAAATTTAAATACAGATCTTTGTTATATTCTCATTACTTTTCAACTATTTGTCGTAAAGTGAATATCTGATCCTGACAGCCTCTTTTTCAACTGAATACAGCTTGTTTCCTCACCAAGCTTCTCTTCCACAATCCTTCTCAAGTATACTGGCATAAATCTTACCAGGAACACTCAGTAGAGAAATACCTCTGTAATTCTCACAATCAGTTTTATTTCCCTTTTTATATATCGGTACTATGAGAGCTCTATTCCAATCATCTGGAATTTGTCCTTCTGCCCAGGCTCTCTGAACTATGCAATGCAGCCACTGTAAAACTTTTATACCTCCATACTTGAGCATTTCTGGTGTAATATCATCTAATCCAGCAGCAATTCCACATTTCAGACTTTTGGTGGCTTTTTTCTACTTCAAGCATGGATATGTATTCCTGATTGCATGCCTGGTCAGTGTTTTTTTATCACTGTGCTGTCATCACTGCTAATTTCATTTATCAATTTTTCGAAGTAATTACCCCATACTTCAAGGATATCTTTTTCTCCAGGTTTCATATCATCTTTATCATCTCTAATTCCTTTTACAGCACTCTTTACTGCATTTCTGAGCTTCTTCAACAACCTCCAGAATATCTTGCCACCTACTTGATATTTATTTTCTATGTTCTTACCAAAGTCTTCCCATGACTTTTGTTTAGCTAGTTTTACACAGTGTTTAGCTTGTCTTACATTTGTCTCTGTATTCTCTAAGAGAATACAGAGACAAATGTAAGACAAGCTGACTTATTTGCTAGGAACCTTTGATATGTTTCTTCTTTTTGTTCACTGCCTCTTTAACTTCCTGTGTCCACCAGGAAGTTCTGATTTTTTTTATCCTTGCAGACCACTTCACCACATGCCTCTCTAGCTGAGTCAATCAGGGTTTTCTTCAATGCTTGCCACTGAATCTCCAAGGTTTGGTTCCTGTTCTCAAACTCTTTCATTTTTCCTTCAATAATCTTTGTGTATTTTAGCCTACAGTTCACATCTGAGAGCTGCTCAACTTTTATTCGCTTTATAACTTTCTTACATGTCATTCTTTTCAATATGAAATTCAATTTTATCCTGCTCAAGACTAAATAGTGATCACTTGCAATTTCAAATCCTCTGTACACTCTGGTGTCCTGCACCGAGGAGAAAACATCACTATTAACAATAACATAGTCAATGAGACTTTTCTTATTCCTTGCCTGTTCTCTCCATGTGAATTTGTGCACATTTTTATGTTGGAACATGGTCTTAGTAATAACTAGTCCATGTCCTGAGCAGAAATATAACAGGTATTTGCCATTATAGTTTTGCTCTTTTCTACAAATTTTCCCAAAACATTTTTGTATGTCTGACAATCAGTACCTAGTCTGCTGTTTAGATCCCCAACAAGGACCCACTTTTCCTTTTTTATTGTGTCAGTTGCTTTTTCTAAAGTGTCAAAAAATTCCTCCACTTCTACCTTTGTAGAACCTGATGGTACAACAAGACAAATTTTATTTCTTTACTTCTCAAATATTTCATTTAAACTACTTGAATTATGCCCTAAATCTGCAGAATTATCACTATCAGAATCAATTTCTTCAGGTCTCTGAGATTCTACAGGTTTCTGAGATTCTTTATCCTTACTAAAATTAGAGGTATTTTCACATTCCTCTAGTTTATTTAACTCTATATTAACTAACCTATGATATTCTACTATTTCATCCATGTTAGAGTCAGTTTGATTATTATTACTTTTACATTGTACATTATCTGAATTATGTACCTTGGGATTTCTAAAATTTCCTGCATTAGGTTTAATTTTACCCAAATTTAATTTTCTCCTTTGCTGTGTATTTGTAATATGAGGTTTGAAACTATTCCATTTCTTATTAATTGATTGTGAATGATATGCACAATTAGTATTAGGAAAACAACTTTCATCCTTCAATATTGTATTCATATTGTCTCCTAATATCACTAAATTTCTACTCCCTAAAAAATACCTTTTTAACCTATTAGAGTTTACATTTATAATTTTACTAGGATTTTTGACATCTTGAATCCTAAAATTCACAGGAGAAAATTTATCTAGAATTCTATAATGACCTACAACTTTCCTTCCTAATTTCCCAACTATTTTTATACTAGATTTATCATCTAACAATACTAAATCTTCTGGTGAAAATGACTTATACTTTCTAAAACGATTTATACTGCCTAGTTTTCTGAGAACTTAATTTACTTATTTCACATACTAATCTGTGAGTAGTGGAAAATTTATCTACTACTGTTTCAAGATACTCATTTATGTCATTGTATCCTGTATTAGGAATGACTGAAACAAGTTCATTAGGAAAGATTGGATCAAAGCCATATAAAGCAAAAGATGGTTTTTCCTTGATAGCAGAATGAAAAAGCAGATCTGCATGCAAATAATGTTTCAGAAAGATATGTGTCCCAATAATTCATTTTAGTGTTTGCCAGATTGGAAAGTATTTGCTTTATATTCTTATTCAGCCTTTCACACATACCAATGCACTGTGGGTGGTAAGGTGTAGTAAAAATCTTCCTAACGTTAAGTAATTTACATATGTAACAACAGTTCAGATGTAAAATTTGCTCCTTGATCTGAAAGTCTGAGGAGTTCCATATCTACAAATTATCATATTCAAGAACTTTCTTGCAATAGTCTTTGCAGTTTGATCCTTCATTGACACTGCTTCAGGAAATCTAGTTAGCATATCTATGACTACTAGAATGTACCTATTGCCTTTTTTAGTAATTGGCAGTGGACCTACCACATCAATAACAACAACCTGAAAAGGTCTAGTTGGAATTAGAAATAGTTGTAGTGGAGCTTTTCCTCTGAAAGGGGATCTTATTTGGCACTTATGGCATGATTTGACATATGTGAGTATGTCACTCTTCATACCTTTCCAGATATAACGATCCTTTACTCTTTCCCAAGTTCTAGAAAATCCTTGGTGTCCTACCAAGTCAGAATCATGGAAAGTGTACATAATCCAAGGAATCATTTGAGTTGGTGCCAATATTTTCACTTTCAACCCTCTCTCTTCCTTTTGTCTAGATACGAGTAACCCATCTTTATCTAAATATAAGTTTTCCAGGTTTAAAAATGTATCCAGTTGAGTTTCACTCTTCAATACTGCTTCATAAATAGTTTTAAGTACAGGATCATCTTTCTGAGCTCGGACAATTTCATCCTTTTCCCAAATTTGTGAACTAGGTTCCTTATTCTTTAGAGTCTCATTAAACACTTCATTATCATTAGCGTCTTGAAAAACTTCAGGAGATTGCTCTAATTTTCCTTTGTCATCTGATGTCCTGTCCAAACAATATTCTAGTCCACACAAGGACACTGTATTATCAACAAAATTACATGCAAAACCATGATGTTTCAGAAAATCAATTCCAAATATTACTTTTACATTTTTATTATTATTATTATTATTTGACACCTCCAGGGAGTCCAAAGACTCATCGAGGGAGAGTGTGCCAACAGCATCGAACGATTGGTCTCCTTCCAACTACTAACCATGCTCAAGCTTACTTAACCGAGTAGCAGAGGCTCTACCAATCGACCAATCTTTGCCGGCAATTTGGATTAGATGATTCTTTAAGAACTATTAATGGATGACAAACTTTCAATGGAAAACAAGGAATTGAAATAAAAACATTGATTTGCTTATAATCAGAAATTTCTGATTCAAATATGCCCTTTAATTTAATTGGACAACTTAATACTGAAATGTCATTTGGAATTAGAGATTTAATTTTGTTAAACAAATTATAAGAAATGAGTGAAATATGTGCACTTATGTCATGTAAGATTTCACAAGGCACATCTTCAATAAATCCTTGTAGAACTGTCAAAGGATTATCTCCATTAGCATAAGGAGCTAATGGTATGTACATCAAACTCTCTTTTAGGGTTGGAGCTGTCTTTAGCTTTACCCATGTCTAATGAATAGTTTGACATTTCTGTTCTTGCCAGTATGATATTGGAATAATAATTATTTCCAGATTTTTCTTTATTCTCTGATTTCTTATGTTGAAAACAAGATTTATCTCCTTAACATAACAGTCTTTAGCAAAATGACCCGGTTTATTGCATCTAAAGCATTTTGGAACATATCTCCTTTGAGATGCTTTATTTCTATCAATACCCTTAGATTTATAAAAGAAAGATTGATTATCTGTTGATTCTTGGATATTGTTAAATCAGATATCATCTTAAACAGAAGTTCCTGTCCTTTTACTATTGGTCTCTGTTGTCTTTCTGTTTCTGCACTAAGAAATGTTTTCGGTTCCTCTAATTTTCCCAAAGCATGTAATTGTACCTTGGACTCAGATTCTGGAATGTTTTCTGTTGGATTTACAGAAATTTCTTTAGACTGTTTCTTTTTCTTAGCACCTTTTAATTTATGAAATTTTCCTTCTCTCACTTTATCTATAGCCACAATGTTAGGAGAATGAGTTTCGTTATACTGAAAGAGTTCATCTGTTTATTGTTTGAGGAATGAAATATATCTCTAAGTCTCTCTTCCTTTTCCCTAACAAGTTCAAAACACTGTTCAAGATTTTTAATTTTTTTCTTATATGCTATTTCTTTCAAATTATCTTTAAGGCCATGCCTAAATTGATTAAACAGCAACCATTCTAAAGAGGATTTCTCTTCAGATGAAACATTAAATTTATGAACAATGCTCCTAAGTCTGTGATAATATTCTGAAACAGATTCATTACTACCTTGAATGCACTGACGAATTTTTCAAATGGTCCTAATTCTCTTACACTTGAAAATTCTGATATTAGCAGACTTTTAAATGTGGCATAACTGACGGTGTCTCTCAGTAAAGGAGATGTGTTTAAGAATGTTTTGGCTTTGCCCAATAATTTATTATGAAGTATAATCAACAAATGAAAATCTGACTATTTTCCTAAATCTCTAATTTTTTCTGCATATTTAAAAGATGTTTCTATGCTTTCACTACTATCTCCTGAGAAAGAAGTCTTACTAAAATTGGATTAATTACTTTAAAAAATTCCTCGTCTTTAACTAAAGAAATTTCACTACTAGAATTACTATCTCCTGTAGCCATTTTACTTGAGTCAAGATTTATTTTCTGGATTCTAAAAATAAGTTAAGTCACAACCAATCCCGTAAGTCGACTGCACCATTGTAAAAATAGGAGATTTTTATATTAATATTATTTTAATCTTTTTATTAATCCTACCATAGAGATGATCTCTGTTCAACAATTATTTTTAATTTATTTTCGAGTGTACCTATATATTTATTTATTGCACAAGGGTTCACTCCGATTGGTGCAATGACCTCTTTTTTACTATTGCTTTCAGAATCCAAAAATCACTGACTCAAGACCAAAATACAAAATAAACACATTTAATAAAACAAAAACAATATATATATATATATATATATATATATATACATTTCAAACAATATTACATAACTAACTACAAATTTAATTGGATTCAAGCCTTTTAAAAATAAACTTACACTTAAGACTAGACTAAACACTTTTTTTTTCACAATGACAAAATGTTCATAGCAGTTTCTTTCTCTGTCAAGGCCCTTTTCCGAAGATATGTGACTTTATTCTTCATTTTCACAGGATCCTTTCTCATCACTCATGTAGCACACATTAATTCTTCCTAACTCAATTCTGTTTTCTTTTTAGTAGAAATAATAGTTAGATCCAGTGTCCTTAATACAGATGAAACTTCCTAATCAGAGTTTTCTCAAACATTCATTTAGAACGTAAATAGAAATGTCTTCTTTTTTTCATTAATACTCATTGACAGTCTTAACTCTTCCATTTAAAAAAACTTAGTTCTACGATTCCCTTTTTGGAATCCACTATAAATCTTCCAATTAGCATTTCCTCGAATATTCCTTTTAAAACGATCTATAGCAATATTTTCTTTTTATTTATCAATACTTATTCCACTTTGAAACTTCATAGTTCCACGATTCCTTTTTCGGAATATACTATTGATTTTCCTCCGACTGTCAAATAAAAAAAAACTTAATTTCTGCCGAATCTAAATGTCTGCCAGACTGTGTTCTAATTTCCCCCTCAAACACTCTTGTTTACACCCGTTACTCTGATACCGAACGCTGTTCTTGTTAGCTGTCAATCACACATCAAACTTCTCGGCGAGCATGTGCACTTCTTGAAAATGATAAGCGAGAAACTAAATACAATGGCTGACACTGTGTCTCCGTTAGCAACAAGAGAATGTCTTCATGAAACACAAAACTTAATATTTTAAACTACAATAAATTTGTTTAAAGTAACACAACTATTCAAATCTGGTAAGTACATAAATTTTTTAAATGATTTAAATATCACTTTGACAAAACAATTTCAATAACAGGCACATTGCAAGTGCCGACAATGCGTGTTATGAAACAAAAAATTATATACATACTAACATAAACAATACATAAAAATATTCAGAATTTTAAATTATAATTATTTTTACACTACCATTGGATACAGACTCATAACAGTGGATATGGGCACTTGCATAGTTTTTGAATACAGCATGCAAATTTTTTATTTTTATTATGATTCTTAAACTATGTTAAACTGAAATCATACCACTTAAAATGAAAATTTGTAGCATTATTTTTCAATCCTTCGCAACCGAAATTGCTCAGTTCAAGTACCATGTAAATCTAGGGTTAGGTGTATGGTATTGTACTATAATCAGTAATGAAATGTGGGATAATTCTTCAAAGCATCAGCTCCGAAGAATATTTCATCAACAATAAATTCTTCACATTCAAGAATTGCATCAAAAGCGTTCTGAGTTTGGTTCACCAGATGCATAACTTGAAGATCTAGGCTCATTTTTGAATTTTCAGGAGTGAAGGTGACAGTAGGAGTGAGCTTCTTTAAAAATTTGTATATTACATCCAACTGCACTATTTGTCTTTTCTTACATGCATAAATTTCTGTGGCAAAAAATAAGCAGCACACTTCATGCTGTCTACCTTGCTAAATCTCTCCATGTTGGGATTCATTTCTTCAGACATTGCATGCCTCTGCCAATTTTTGTTTTACTGTAAACAATTTTTGCTTGAAAGGGGAGGGGGAGGATTGGCTTCTGTTTTCTTTTCTTTCCTTCTCCTTCAACTTGCTGTGCTTCTAGCTTTATATAAGGTCTTCATTTGCAAGCTCTTCTAGAGCTAGAAGCACAGCAAGTCGCATAGTTATATTGAAAATATATATTCATACATCCTTATCGCCAGTCTTACAAGAGACTGGCGAGAAGATAATGCTGTTAGCTAAACAGCTGGAGTTAGAGGTTGACAGTGAAGATCAGCTTGCAGCTGTTTTGCTAGCAGCATTGTCTTCTCACCAGTCTCTTGTAAGACTTTTTATTTATTGAATCCTGTGGATGTATGAATGTATATTTTCAGCAGCTTCTTGCAAATACCATTCACACACTGCTGTCGCCTCTACATTCTTAGTACAATTCATGGTATTATATTCCTTCCAAAAGTCTGAGGGGTTTTCTCACCCTCAGTAATAGCAATATCCCGAGATAGAGTATTTTTTTAAATAATATACCTTGATGAGACAGCAGTGATGCTCTGATCCATGGATTGTGGGAGTGAGGTGGTATTCAGCAAACATGTTAATGGGATAGCTGCTATAGGTAGGACTGATTGTAAGTTGCATACATCATAATTCAATGACTGACTGTACTCTTGATCTTCATCACAATCAATCCTTCCAGATATAAACCTATTTCTTACAAATAAATTCTGATTTAATGCTTATAGTGAAGTGGTTTTAACAAATTGCAGGAATTAGTAGTTCAGGCTGAGTATTATTTATGAAGACTTTGAAAGTTGGGTAATTATTGCATAGAGCAGTAAGGCCATAGGTGATATGTATAGAACCATAATTTGAGTATTGAATATAATATTGAATATATCAGTGATCTGTAAAACTGTAAAATCTGTAAATCTGTAAAACTTCAGATTATGTAAAAGTAATCTTTTTTTAAGAACTGTGTGAATGTATATTCACACAGTTAAATCATCCTTAGAAGTGGCATTCCATGTCTTTGTACTAGTGATTTGTTATGGCCAACTAGCTGAGCTTTGTTACTGCTTATGATAGGCAGAAGGTCCTGCCTGCATTGTCTGCTATATCTATTAATTGCATGTGATAGAATTCAAACCCAGGTTTTTCGGACCAAAGAGCATTGTTGATAGCATATGAGCTGTGGAAACTTTTTAAACTTGGCATTGATTTTATTTTTTGCTTGTTTGTAATATTTGTATCATTTGTATGTTATGTGTTTATGATATATATGATTTATGACCATAATAGTAGCCTAAAAATATTGAAACTTTATCTCTGTTTTTTCAAGTTTATTGTGTAAGTGATTTAAGCTATTACAAATTATCAGTGGTCATTGTAATTGTACCCTTTAATTGAATTTGTGATGTTCAGAGTTAGAAACAGAATTAACAGTATTGATGATGATCTGACATGTAACTTTTATGGGAAATATAAAAAGATTGTTTTATTAACATACTGTATACTCTTATCATGCAAGTGAATTTCCTTACAATTAGTTGATTATACATGATCACTGATATATTTCATTGATATATTTCATTTAATTTGCAAAGAAATTAAATGAAAAATATCAGTGCTCATGTCTAATCAGTTTCATTTTTTCTCTATTTAATGATAATGATATGATTTTGTGTAAACAAATGTAAAATCATTACATTTTTCAAATTATGTCTAACTCTTTTTTTTTTCCCTAACTAGCAAACAAATTATGATGGATATTCACATGAAGAAAGTTATAGCAGCAGCAGGGACAACTATTTTAATGAAGAAGACAACTATTCTGGAGAACATGAACAGGATAGAAACTTCAGTAATCGCAGAGATAGTGGTTATAGCTATGACAGGTCTGATGAATTTGGGGATAGAGAAGATAGGCAGAGGAGAAGAGACAGGGATAGAGGTCGTGATAGGGATAGAGATCGTGTGCGTGAACGTGATCGTGATAGAGATAGGGATCGAGATCGTGACAGAGATCGTGATAGAGATAGAGATAGGTCACGTGATAGGGATCGTGATAGAGATAGGGATCGGGATCGTGGAAGAGAAAGAGATTGGAGAGAAGAGATTCCTAACCATACTATCATGGTCAGGGGATTAGCATCACATCTTACTGAGGCTGATGTAAGTTTGATTGCATTTATAGTTAACTTTAAATTTCTATTTCAAAATTTATTTTTTATCCAACATTCTTTCAAAATGTTATTATATATAAGAAAAAATTTTCCATCACTTGGATTCATGCATCCTGAATGTATTGGAAATATCAGGGGAGAAGGATATAAATATACATTTTCTGGATTCTCAAATATGATTTATTTCTCACATAGAACTGATTCCTTTGAAACTGACTACATATTACTTGATTGGAAAAGAGATCCATCAGATTCCATCTATAATGGAAGGAGTTTTGTAGGTGCTGGTTTTAGATGGAAATGCAAGTTGTTGTTTTTTTTTATTGGATTCTTTTTCTTGCCAAATAGGCTAAATACTATGTGAAAACTCAGTTTTTAGAAATATCAGAACTGTAAAAATAGAGATCATCATCGATGTGTTCTCTGTCTCTTAGTAGTGTTAATAGTCTTAACCTTAATGTTATTCTTGTAGATAAACTTATACATTGGTAATACATAACTGTCAGATTTTAGGGAAAGATACCTATGCTAGAATATTAATTAAAAACTAATTACTACCTCCTATATTTCGGTAATGTTACATTACCATCTTCAGGGATCACAAAATAATATGTGCATGCAGGCACTAACACTAAGCAAATATGGCTGAAGAAAAGAACTGAAGTCTGTTCTAGAGTCCTAAAGATGCCCCCTAGTGGACTAAATTGGGTTGTCTTGGTTGTTGAGCTGATGTTCTTAGAATGCAAGCTTCCCATATTTGGGACAGTCTCATGCATCGAAATTTGGGCTTTATAAAGTATCTGGTGTTGAGCAGGAGAGAAATGCTGTTTAGAACAAAAAAGAATATCAAGTTTTTTGGAGGCAGAAGAGACTGTGGACTTGATATGATTTTGCCAGGACAGGCTAGATATGAAAAGTCAACCTAAGAAGAGAAAACTCATCCTGGTTGGCGAGTAGGATATTGTAGTCGGTGAGCAGGAAATCTAGACATGATTGCAATTTAGTGGTATCAGAAATTGACAACAGGATAAGAGGGGGAACAAAACTATTCTATGCAATGAAAGGCCCACTCCTAGATAGGAAAGAAGTCACCCAAAATACCAAAATGGCAGTGTACCGTTCAGTGTTTCTACCAACATTAACATACAGTTGTGAGTCTTGGTGTTTAACAACAGGAAACACAAATAAACTACAAACAATTGAAATGAAATATCTCAGGAAAGTGGCACAAAAAACAAGACTAGACCGAATAAGAAATCAAACCATAAGAGACAGCCTTCACCTCTGAATCAATTCATAACACAAGCCCAAATGAGATGGTTTGGACATCTCAATCGAATGGAAGAAGGAAGAACAGCAAAAACTGTATACGAAAGCCAGAAAATAGGAAAAAGAAACATAGGCAGACCCAGGAAAGGTTGGCAAAAGGAAATTAAAGAAAAATTGGAAAAGAAGGGAATTAACTGGAAAGAAGCAAAACAACCAACCTTGGACAGGATGGCATGGAAATCTCTTTGGCAAAATCTCAACGCTTAAAAGCGTAAGAGATCATAGACGAAGAAGAAGGTTGTCCTCATTCTACTTGAGAATGGCAAGGAGATCAGTGTTTATGACATTGATTAAAGAAGATCTTGAAGTGTGAATTACCTACAAGATAGATAATTGAGCTACAAAGTTTGAAAATGAAAAACAGGAGTGGAGAGTACTGGCATTAGAAAAGTTGTGAATAGAATTAGATATCAAAGGTTGTTGATGTATAGGAGGCAGATCATAGGTGAAAGAATAAAGCCCTGGGGAACACCAGCATTGATTGAAAAATCTGATGAAAAGAAACCATCTACTATGACTTTCAGTATATGACTGGAGAGAAAGCTGACAATCTATTCACAGAGGGAAGGAGGAATATCATAAGATGGTAGCTTAGTAAGAAGGCCATAATGTCAGACTCAATTGTGAATACCTTGGAAATATCAAGAGTGACCACATGATTTCTCTAAACATTCCATGGCTTGTCTCCAAAGGTCTCATTATCATCTCATCTTCCTTATACCCTCTTTTACCTTGCGGTGTCGAGGGTCCATTGATCATCGGACCTCACTTCGTTTACAGGATAAGGTGGTCAGCCTTATGCCCGGTGTATCCTATGGCCTGTAGTGTTGAGTTCTCCAAAGGTTGGTGAGCTAAATCTGCTTTGGAATGAGAATAGCTGAATCCATATTGGTGATCACCAAGTAATTAATGAGTCTTTAAGCAGTGAAGCAGCTGGTTGTTGATGTTCTTTTCCATTATTTTTGAGAGTTATTGATACTTAGGGCAATAGCTTGATGGTTTCGAATTCCATGTAGGATTTGAGGAAATCTTTCTGAGGGATTTTTTAGCACACAGTAGTGTGAGGACTTTTTCTTCCTAAAAACTTAAGTATTCATCTTGTAGTGCCTGTAGAACATGTAATAATAGCATGGCATAATAGCTGTAGTTATTTTGGCTTTATTTTGAACTGCCACTTGATTGCTAATTTTTTCAATAATCAGACAAATTTTTAAACAATTTTATCAATTATGTTTATAAAAAAGTGCATTGATAAACCAACTAACTGAATCATAAGGTATTTATTAACATGGTTGACTGTTGAAATTTATTACATTTATTTCCTTTAAATGACATTTTATGATACAAAAAAGTTTGGTATACCATTTTCTATGTAGTTCCATTACAAGAAGTGGATTGTTTTCGATACTCCTGTGATGCTCATATTTTTATTTTATACTGACATAATGCAAAAGTTAAACATTAAGTAAAGTGTGTATTGTTTGTTTCATTAATTAACAATTATAAGTGCAAATTTTCACTTGGTGAAAATTGCATATTTTGGAAACTTTGAAATTCAATGAATACCTTTTGAAAGCTCTATTATTCTATCCATTGAATACTTTATTTCTTATTTACCTACAGCTTAGGAATGAGGTCACTAGATATGGTTTGGAGCCTAAAGATATTCGATTAATGAGGAAGAAAGATACAGGTGAGAATTCTTCTGAATTTTTATTCTTTAAAAAAAAATTTGCAAAAAAATAAAGTTGACCCTCAGTCATGGCTTAACAATCTGACCAAGAAGGCCAACATTGCTCAGTATTTTTGAAGACTGTTATTTGTATTGTATAGAATATTGATTGTTTCCTGTATAATCTTACTAGTTTACTATTCTGAATTAAAAATAAAATTTTATTCTTGATTTATAAAAGAAAAATTATCTTTAAATGCTACCTGTTACTGGCCTCTACCTGAATGATAACATTTAAAAACTGATTTTATCATTTGTGTCCATTGTTTGAACTAAAATTATGAATGTAATTTTATCTTTATCACATTTTTTTTTACTTGATTAACCTGATCACTACAATTTGGACAATATTGACCAGTTTGTAATAGAATGCATAGGTACGCGCGCGCGCGCACACACACACACACACACACACACACACACACACACACACACACACACACACACACACACACACACACAGGAGGAGGGGATGTGTAGAAAGTTCTGATGAACTCCTAGAACAAAAATGACATTAAAGCAACTGATATAACCACAAGAAAGAACATATCTTAAAACCCTTAAATCTCTTTGTTTCATCAAATTGTAATAATTTGTTCTTTTTCTTGTGGTTATATCAGTTGCCTTAATATAATTTTTGTTCCAGGTGTTTATCAGAACTTACCAGACCTTCCTTCCCTCCATATACATATATATTTATAAATTCTGCAGCATTTATTTTCATGTTAAATAAAAAAATAATAATAATAAAAGTAAAAAAATAACTACATAAAAATTGAAAAGTTATGTCTAGTTGTGGAATATACAAATAAAAGTTCCTACTCTTGTTGAATGTTTTCAAATGACATGGAACTATCTATCTTTTTTTTTTTTTTTTTTAATGGCAATTGGCTTTAAAGAATAGCATGGGCAAATATTGAAAGCTTAAAATCCAGCATAAAGAAATATAACTCTGGAATATGTGTTGAGATCATATAGATAACAGGAATTCCAAACTTGAATATGTAGAGACCACAAATTTTTATTTGTACCTGCAGTTCTGCCATTATAAAAAAAAAAAAAAGCACATTAGGATCTAAATAAAATAAAACTTTAATTTAATAGCATTTTGCATTTTAGACTATAGTGTTATTAACATTATCATAATAAATTTAATGGATTTAAACATGGATTCAATAAAATATAACTTTATTATAACTAATATCTCTTAGTGCAGAGTGAATAATTATTATGGAGCAATTCAACTTTGGACAGTATAGATTGGAACCTGTGAGCGTTGTAATAGATGGAAGTTGGGTTTCAAGTTGAGTTTTCTATCAGATTGATTGAAAATTGCCATGAGAGTTGCCATACTGAATTTTCACTTAGGTAGTTGTATATAGTTGGTGGGTATATGAGGAGAAAGGTGATCAGTACAAAGCATATGCAAGAAGAGTAAAGAATTACTTATATGGTTAAAATATTTGACAGAATTTTCACCATGTATCAAGGGCATCTTCAGTATACAACTGAATAATGGAGCAAAATAAAAAAGAAAAACAGAAGAATTTTAAAAAGTGGCACCACAGTGCTAGTGAGATGACAGTGGTCAATAAAATTCCTAATTACTAAAATAAAAAATAAAAAATCGTAAACAAAATTAAGAATTATTAGAACAGTATCTCCTTATAGAGTAGATGACTGAAGGCCATCAGATCTGTTTAAGTTAGGGCAATGTGATAAAGTTTTGCAATGTACATCAAGAAACTATATTCTACTTTTAATCCTTTACCTAAATATAAGGATAAAGTTTGCATGTAAAATGTCTTCATGACTAGAGGCAGTTGACCCATAATGCAAAAATATTTATGGCAAAGGTCACTGAGGCAGTCAGTGTGATGTCAGCAGCACTGTATAAAAATGGACTAGTCATGAAGATGCTCATGCACAAGAGTAGGTTTCACGAGGAATCTTTTCTTGTGTAGAGTTTAGTTTTTTCCCACAAGACTCTAGGCTTAGTAGAGTAGTCATGTTCAGCTAAGCCAGATTGCTCAGGCTTGATATAAGATTTATGTTGTTTAGAACAGCAGCAGATCTATCAGATTGATTGAAATAAGATAAACCACAAGAGCAAGGAATCTGCTCTTGTGGAAAATAAGAATAATAATGTTCAAGTTGCCATAATAATGAAAGGGACTTGTGAGATTAGAAGAATTGTATAAATATTAGAGCTTTGATGAAGTGTTATGCCTTGCCTTTTAATAAGGTCATAACAATGGTCATGGTCAGCTTACTCTAGTATGGTTTTAAGTGCAGATGTATTGCATACATTCAAAGAAAAGTCAGTTCTTATACATTCATATTCTGAAATAAGTCCTTTGAGTGAATGACATAAGCTTGATGTGTATTTTAATGATATCAAGTTTATGCATATCACTTCTGGTAAAAGTAGGCTTTACATAAATGGTAAAAATCTCTCTCTCTCTCTCTTGGAAAGACATGCGAAACAGTCCATATAAAAAGTAACTGAGGCTATTATGCAAACTCACAGGTTCCTCTTCATTACAGAAAAGGAAGCACTATCTATTTCTGTTTCCATGTTGAATTTGATGCATTCATGGATACTGCTGTTTTCCTTCTCTATGGGAAGATTTGTGATGAGGTGCATTTTCAGAGACAAACCAATTAATTCACTTCATTTAAGAAATGATTACCAAATATGAAAACAAATGTTCTTCAGATTGAATTGTTATACATTGCTATTTCTTTAACTGTTTGTTAGCATTTTCTCTACTATTTGTAAAATAGTCAAAAAGCATTTCCTGATATGTACCCTAAATGAATATTACTATACTATGATGGTTCTAAACAATTCATATTATGTTATTAGTTGTTCCTGTCAATAATTTTCTTCCAAATTGATCTTGTATTTGGTGTCTCCAGTGGAATCAGATTTTGTATTTCAGTCTTCTAAGATACTACTACGTGCATCAATCCACCTTGATCTTCTTATGGGTCTTTTCCTGGCATCGGAGATTTGTTTTTTCCTAACTTTTCCATTCTGTTCTGATCATGCTATCTTCGACTGGCTCTACTCACCCATTCATGAACACAGTGTCAAATTTCCTTTAATATCTTTATTTTTAATATGATTATGTTACTGATGCCATTTGATTATCCTCCTCTCCAATTTCCTGAAACTTATATCTGTAGTCAGTAATTTTAAGTCTACTATTTTATTTCTAACTTGTTTTCAGATCCATAAGTGAACACACCAGTAATCACACTAGCGTTTTGACTAAATTCTTTCTTACTCCATATGAACATATTCAACTGGCTTCTTTACCATAACAGCTTTGCTTATTTTGAGATCAGTTTTCATATTTATCTTCACAAAATAGTGCTTTAATAGCTGAAAAATATCTTTTTATTTTATAGATTCTCCATTCGTAATGCAGTAGATGCTTTCCATGTTCCTACTTATTTCAAAATTTTTTGTTTCTGATTTCTGGAGAAAATTTTCAAGAATATCCTGGAGTTGCTACATTTATGAACATAGATTGTCATGCCAGAGCTTATTGTTATTTTGACTTAGATATCTGAACATAAAATTTTTGATGTATGAATAATATTCTCCCTTTTAACTGAAGATATCATCACCATCAAATTCCTGACATGTACTTCAAGGGATGTACATGATAAGATAGTACTACACGAAAAACTTGCATCACCACTAGCTTCCTATCTGCAGTTTTCCTCCAAATTAATCCGTTACCTGTCAAGATTCAAACATTAGCAGATCTTATATTTCTGTCTTCTAAGACATTTTACTGTATCAGTCCGCCTACATCTTTGTCTTCCTTTGGGTCTTTTTCCTGCCAACCTGGCAGAGAACACTTGTTTTCCTAATCTTTCTCAAATTCTGTTTAAATTATTGCCATTCATGCCCCTAATCTTTCTCAGGACTCTCATATCTGCAGTCTCTAGTCTTTGGTCAAGTCTTTTATTTCTAACCCAGCTCTCAGATCCATAAGTTAAAATTAGCTTGAACACTCATTTCTCTCTTATTCCATATAAATTATTCAGTTGACTTCCTACCATACCAGCTTTGTTGATTCTGTTGTCTATTTTCATATTTAACTTACCATCTTCACTAAAAATTGTGCCTAAGTAGCTGAAATATTTTACTTGTTCTATAAGTAAAATATTTCAGCTGATTTTCATACCAAATTTATTACAACAGTTATTCAGTTTAGTCAGGGAATCTTGCACACTAGAACTGGATTTATTTAAAATTATAAAATCATCTTCATAAAGTAAAGAGATTAACATCTCCAGTTTTGATATTAGGTTTAATACTGCTCTGTTCATAATGTGATCCATATGGATAATGAATAACAGAGGGGATAATGTACATCCTTGTCTTATACCAGATTTAACATCAAACCATCGTTTACTGTACTTTGTTCTAACTGCTGACTTACAACTCAAATAAAGACTAAGTATTGCTTGATATAATGCCCCATTGACACCATACAACTATAGCATTTTGAATAGTTTCTCTCTCTCTTGGCACCTTGTCATATGCCTTTTGCAGGTTTACAAAACTTAAATACAGATTTTTGTTATGTTCCCACTTCCTTTTACAGCACTCTTTCCTCCATGTCAGAGCTTTTTCAACAGCCTCCAGAATATTTTGCCACCTTCCTGATATTTATTTTCTATGTTTCTACAAAAGTCTTCCCAAGACTTTTGTTTAGCTATGTTTTATGTGGTGTTTAGCTTTCTTACAATTGTTGCTGTATTCTCTAAGAGCACAAGCTGACTTATTTGTCAGCTTGTGCTCTTGGGCTGATGAGCTGGCTCAATGATGGGCTTCCAATTTGTTCCTGTAGCTGACTTTTCACTGTTTACCCTGGTTCCCTGGCAAAAACAACGGGATCTTTGTTTAACCTGGCGATGCCCCAGCTGGTATGAAATTCTGTTGTCGTGCCATCATTTTGTATTTTGGTTTAAACCAATAAGAATACAATTTGGTCAGCTAAATCCCAAATTGCCAGCCCATCTACGTTCATTCAGTATCCAGATAGATACCTTCTGAGGTAGATGAGGATTGAACATTAGGTCAGAGGCCCTGGTCGGTTCTCCACATTCCTTAAAATGCTATGTGGAGGTCTCCTACCAGTATACAGTTTTGACACTTAAGCACCTCCCCCCCCCCACACACACACAGAGAAAATTATTATTATTCCTGACACCCCCCCCAAAAAATGAAATAAATTTTGTATGAATTATGAATACTGTACTGCTTACAATCAAAGTGGAAAATGCTTGTTCACATCATCATCATCATCAAATTCCTATATTATTAATATATTATTATTATTATTTATTTGACACCTACATGGAGTCCAAGGACTAATTGAGGGAGGGCACCTAACTCTACTGCTCCTCATCTCCACTACTCAACCTTCATCCACCAACTGCATCATCTACACCAGTGCCATCTACTGTCCAACACCCACCACCAATATTCTCACAAACATCCATGCCCACGACTGGATTCGAACCCGTAGCCTTTTGGCTGGAGAGTGGATACGCTAACCACTCAGCCAACCAGGCTTGTATACCTCAAGGGTTGTACCCTATCATATCCTGTATACCCTCAAGGAGAGTACAGGATATGATAGTACTACATGAAAAATTTACATCATTACTAACTTCTATCTACAATTTTCCTCCAAATCTGTCTGTTAAATGTTAAGACTCCAATATTATCAGGTTTTATATTTTTGTCTTCTAATCACTTTTTACTGTATCAATCCACCTACATCTTGGTCTTCCTCTGGGTCTTTTTCCTGCCAACCTGGCAGAGAACACTTGTTTTGCTAATCTTTCCTCTCCCATTCCGCTTAAGTGACCATACCACCTGAGATTAGCTCTGCTAATGCATTCCTGGATGCTGAAAATATCAAATTCTTTCCTTATATTTTCGTTTTTAATATGATATTAAATTTGATGCCATCTGTTCATGCCCCTAATCTTTCTCAGGACTCAGGACTCTCATATCTGCAGTCTCTAGTTTTTGGTCAAGTGTTTATTTCTAACCCAGTTCTCAGATCAATAAGTCTTGTATACAACTAATTTCAGTGTTTTGGCTAATTTCTCTCTCTTATTCCATATAAATTTATTCAGTTGACTTCCTGGCATAACAGCTTTGTTGATTCTGTTGTCTATTTCCATATTTAACTTACCATCTTCACTAAAAATTGTGCCTAAGTAGCCGAAATATTTTACTTGTTCTATAAGTTCTCCATTCACAATGCAGTTGATATTTTCAATTTTTATGCCTATTTTCATTGTCTTTGTCTTTTTAATGCTGACCTTCATAGCATATCTATTACAACAGTTATTCAATTTAGTCAGGGAATCTTGCAGACTTGTAGCAGATTTATTTAGAAGTATAACATATCTGCATAAAGCAAAGAGCTGAGATTAACACCTCCAATTTTGATATCAGGTTTAATACCACTTTCCTTCATATTGTGATCCATATAGATAATGAATAAGACAGGGAATAATGTACATCCTTGTATGACACTAGATTTAACATCAAACCATCTTCCTGTACTTTCTTCAATTCTAACTGCCTACTTACAAGTCAAATAAGGACTAAGTATTGCTTTATATAATGTCCCATTAACACCATATAACTTAGCATTTGGAATAGCTTCTCTTTTGGTACCTTTTCATATGCCTTTTCCAGATCTACAAAACTTAAATACAGATCTTTGTTATATTCCCATGATTTATCAACTATCTGTCGTAAAGTGAAAATCTGATCCTGACAGCCTCTATTTGGCCTGAATCCAGCTTGTTCTTCACCAAGCTTTTCTTCTACAACCCTTCTCAACCATTTCTCAAGTATACTTCCATAGATCTTGCCAGGAACACTCAGTAGGGAAATACCTCTTTAATTCACACATTCAATTTTATTTCCCTTTTTATATATGGGTACTATGAGAGCTCTACTCCAATCATTGGGAATTCGTCCCTCTGTCCAGGCTCTCTGAACTATGCAGTGCAGCCACTGTAAGACACTTATACCACCATACTTCAGCATTTCTGGTCGAATATCATCTACTGCTGCTGCCTTTCCACATTTCAGGCTTTTGATGGCTTTTTCTACTTCAAGTATGGATATGTATTCCTGACTGCATGCCTGGTCATGTTTTTTACCACTGTGCTGTCATCACTGCTTGTTTCATTTAACAGTTTTTCAAAGTAATAACTCCATACATCAAGGATATCTTTTTCTCCTGTTTTCTTGTCACCTTTATCATCTTTCCTTTTACAGCACTCTTTCCTCCATTTCTGAGTTTCTTCAACAACCTCCAGAATATCTTGCCACCTTCTTGATATTTATTTTCTATGTTCTTGCCAAAGTCCTCCCATGACTTTTGTTTAGCCAGTTTTACACAGTGTTTAACTTTCTCACCTTTGTCTCTGTATTCTCTAAGAATACAAGCTGACTTATTTGCCAGGAACTTTTGATATGTTTTCTTCTTTTCCTTCACTGCCTCTTTAAATTTCTGTGTCCACCATGGAGTTCTGATTTTTCTATCCTTACATACAACCTCACCACATGCCTCTCTGGCTGAATTATTCTTCAGGGCTTGCCACTGAATCTCCAAGGTTTGGTTCCTGCTCTCAAACTGTTTCATTTTTTCTTGAATAATATTTGTATATTTTAGTCTACAGTTCACATCTGAGAGCTGCTCAACTTTTATTTGCTTTAAAACTTTCTTACATGTTATTCTTTTCAATATGAAATTCAATTTTATCCTGCTCAAGACTGAATGGCGATCTCTTCCAATTTCAAATCCTCTGTACACTGGTGTCCTGCACCAGTGAGAAAACATCACTATCAGCAATGACATAGTCATTGAGACTTTTCTTATTCCTTGCCTCTTCTCTCCATGTGAATTTGTGCACATTTTTATGTTGGAACATTGTGTTAGTAATAATCAGTCCATGTCCTGAGCAGAAATCCAACAGATATTTGCCATTATTATTAGCTTTGCTCTTTTCTCCAAATTTTCCCAAAATATTTTTTATGTTTGACAATCATTTCCTGCTCTGCTATTTAGATCCCCAACAAGGAACAACTTTTCCCTTTTCGTTGTGTCAGTTGCTTTCTCTAAAGCCTCAAAAAATTCCTCCACTTCTACCTTTGCAGAACCTTCTGTGGGGACCATAGGCACAAATAAGTCTCATTGTCCAGTTCCCCATTCTCATATTTTCCCACAACTTGAGACTGCCTGCCATTCAAGAAAATTAGCCTTGTATTTAGTGTTGAATACTATGGCTACTCCTTCTTTTCCTTGATTGTCATTGCCTGAATATAATATTTTGTATTTATTGCTCAGAAAGATCTCACCAGTTTTTGTCTTTTTTGTTTCAGTCACCCCTATTATGTTGATCTACTTACTTATCCCATTCCTCAATGAGCTCCTGATGTTGAAAGTTTATTTTTCACTTGGTTAGAATATAATAAATTTAGTTTAATACTTTATCCAAGTGTGAGCAAACAAAGTTTGCGCCTGAAAGTATCTTTAGGACAGGGGTAAGGTGATACCACACCAGGGCACTCCTTGCAAAGGTGGAGCAAGCTACCAACACTCCTATCTCAGTATCTCCCATAATGCAAAACACATCTCCTTGTGGATATGTCTAATGTTATGCATTAAGCGAAGGGCCACAACCCAGACTAGTTTCGAACTTTTTTGAGATCTCTTCAGTGGGACCCAGGCCCAAGTGGAGATACCAGGCAGAAGCATACTGAGATAGGAGTGTTGGTAGCGTGCTCCACCTTTGCAAGGAGTGCCCTGGTGTGGTATCACCTTACCCCTGTCCTAAAGATACTTTCAGGCGCAAACTTTGTTTGCTCACACTTGGATAAAGTATTAAACTAAATTTATTATACTCAATGAGCTGAATTTCTTTGCCATTCAGGCTTGTTATGTTGATAGTACCGATCTTGAACTCTAGTGATGTTGAGTTGGAGTAATTTTTATGATTTGTTCTAGTAGCTGACTTTTTGCTGTTTGTCCTGTTTCCCTGGCGAAAACAACTGGGGGCCTTGTTTAACCGGGTGATGCCCCTGCCTGCATGAAATTGTGTCATTTTGTACCATCATTTGAAATTTTGGTTTAAACCATTAAGAATACAATTTGGTCGGCTAAATCCCAAATTACCAGCCCATCCTCGTCCGTTCAGTATCTAGGTTGATATCTAACAGGGTGCACCACAAGAAGGTGAATATTGGTCATTAGGTCAGAAGCCCTGGTCGGTTCTCTGCATTCCTTTGAAGGCTTTGTGGAGGTCTCCTCTCAGTTATATAGTTTGGAAGCAAAAAGAGAAAACTTGTAAATGGAAAAAAATAATAATAAAAAATATGCATACCATACGAAATGAAAAAGAAATCAAAAACAGAACTATTTACAATTTTTTAAACAATGATTTATGAATTATAAATATAAAATCTTACCTTACTTTGCAATGCCTGATCAAGTGCATTCCTTATTAAAGTATCAGACTTTGCTTGCTGGTCCACAAATTATGAAGAAAGACAATTTATATGTGGAGTGAGGAGCTTACTAATGAATGGAAATTTTCTACATTTCAAAGAGATGATAATTCCATAAATCCAATCGTTCATTAGTAAAACTGAAGATATTAATTTCAATAATTAGTTTGGCAGCTTTGTGAAAATCAATAAAATTTGTTTTGATAATGTAGAATATTATACAGAATAGCATATTTTAGAGCATGTCTTATTCTAACCTCAGTGTAGTTTAAGTATCAGAAGAATAACATGTGCAATAATTAATCTTGGAAGAATTCCAGAAGTATTGATTTTTTCAACTATCTGACATAATAGAAGAAAACTTCAATGACTAAAACCAAGTGATAAAAATATAGGAGGAGGAATGGTACAACTAGTGTTCCTACTTTTTCCTAGAATGTCTTCCTAGAAGACTTCATTGGGTGCATAACATGGAAGCAATAAAAAAAAATAGAGAAATACAAATATACATTAGTAGAAAACGACAGACAGCTATAAATTAAGTTGTAAATGAAATGCTCACATTTGAAGGCATTCTAAATCCCACAATATTGTTCAGCATGTTCATGTGGGTATAGTCTTGCATACAGCAAAGTTGGATGTCTGAGGAGTAACAGTCAGAGTAGTTATACCTTAGGTTAGTATTAAGGTGGACTGGATTGAATTTGGTTATTGAATCAACAGAAATTGTCTTTAATCCAGTCTACTTTAATATTAACCTCATCTATAATCTCTGATTATCTCTTCTCAGTTATAAAATAATCAACTTTGGCATGAATGTGCTCAACAATACTCGAGCATCCAAAATGCCTTCAAATGTCAGCAATCTTTGCAACTTAACTTATAGCTGTTGTTCTGTAATGTATATTTTTTTCATTTTATGCAGTTGATGAAGTCTTCTAAGAAGATGAAACTTATTGTGTGTGTTCAAATAATACATAGTTTTATCTATTTTGTTATCTCTCAGCTTCTAGTTATTAAATTTCTTCAGTTATGCCATATAGGTAAGAGAATCTCTTGCATTAAAAATATATTAGGATTATATATTACCAAGTAATTTTATAAACTTGGTTATTTTACTCCTAATCCCAAGTAAGCAAACAGTTAAGTTTGTGCCTGAAACATAGTTCAAGTCTAAAGGTGGTGCAACACCAGGACAACTCATTGTAAAGCTCTGATCAGTGAGTTGCCCTGGTGTTGCACCACCTTTAGACTTGAACTATGTTTCAGGCACAAACTTAACTATACATTATTCCCAAGGTAAAAAAATCTTATATATATATATATATATATATATATATATATATATAAGATCTTGCACTACGTGCAAGGGCAGCTAGACTTGCAACACTTGCAGGTGCAAACTTGACTTATTTGTCTGTTTGCTTACTTGGGAAATGGAGTAAAACCAGGTTTAAAATAGCTTGGTATCTTTAACATTTATTATATCCAAGGTAAAATACTTTCTGCATTTATATCTCCCTGAGATTTTTATTTAATAAGGTTAAAACACCTTATGGTAACTTTTTCTAGTAAAATACTTATAAGCTCTGTATTACTAAAATCTTGTTATTTCTAGCCTGGCTCCCACTGATGAGACCTCAATAAAGGTCGAAACTGGTCTGGGTAGTGGCCCCTTGCCTTTAATACAAAGCATCATACATCTCCTCCAGGAGATGTGCTTTGCATTAAGGGTAAATATTAAGATTAGTGATCAGAGCTTATTCTACTTTTACCATGAGTTGCCTTGGTCTTGCACTACGTGCAGGGTCAGCTAGACTTGCAACACTTGCAGGCACAAACTTGACTTATTTGTCTGTTTGCTTACTTGGGAAATGGAGTAAAACCAGGTTTAAAATAGCTTGGTATCTTTAACATATATATATATATAAAAAAGGAAATTAAATGACATTTTTATATACAGTTCTACCGAGTAAATAATGAACATTAATATATATATATATAAAAATAAATTACTTGTTGCTGTTCCTTTCAAAGAATTCTAATTGTAATTTATAACCTCACTGCAGCATGTATTGTTTGCTATGGAACTGTTATATGATTGTGGTACACGTTATCCTTCTGTTATTTAAACTTCACTTTTTTGACACTGAGAATGGAATAAGATGCTTATTCACAATATCTATTATTCTCTGTAATTAGTAATAAACGTTTTATTTCATTTATTGTGCTAATGTGCTTTCATTATAATAGCAGTGACACTGATTTCAGTATTATAGGCAGCATTTCATTGCTTTCAAGTAGAGGTTCCTAGACTTGTAATTTGTTACAGAAGTTCTCTTAATTTCTCCCTGTCTCCCAAGTAATATTTTTCATTAATATAAAATAATAATATACGAAATCCATTTAATAATTAAAATAACTCTCATGCTAGAAGAGATTTTAATGCTGTTATGCTGAAAACTTCTGTCTATAACAAAACATTTTTAATATTTCTGTATTTTCATGCTGCTATTTATTAATAGTTTTAAATTTTATGATTCTACATTTGAACAGTACATTTTTCAAGATAGTGATACTTGATATATGCTTGGTTGGTAAAGCCCTTGTTTGACATTCTTATCTTTAATGTGAGCATTTTTTTCCTTCTCAAAATGGCTATATCTAGCTGGTTTCATATGGATATGCAAGCTTTTTTAGGTCAATGATTCTATTTACAGGTTGAAAAACCTGTAAATAGAATTGAAGTCAGACAGAAACACTGGGATATGATGATCCTACAAAGTTTTTTGAAGGCAGGTTGGAATTAGTAACCTGAATTAGAACAGCATAGTAGAAATAGCATCTAGGGCAGTAAAAAAAAAAAAAAAGGAATTTGAATTAAAGATTGTAAAATAAGACCTGAGATAGAAAGGTGCCTAGGCTACCACACTTCCAGGCCATTGCCTCCTGACCAGCCATACCTTTCTTTCATTTTCTTTTGAAAACTTCTAGAAGTTGTTTTGGCTTGTTTGTTCCACTACTTGATGCCTACAACCCTTTTCATTTTTCTTTCCAAACCTTCTCATTATTTAATTGGGTATTGAAATAAACTGATTCTTGTTCAGTAATGCAAAATTAAATTTGACAGCAGCATGCCTCAGATGGTCCAGTTTGCAAGAGCCATTGCTTGTGTACAGCAAAAGCTATAGTTTTGAATCCTTGAATAATGTCACCTAGAACTGAGCCTGTGTAGCTCAGTAGAAGTGGTGTTTGCTCTCCTCGGCGCTAAACCACCTGAAGAAAGAGTGTTGCGAGTTCGATTCTAGTCTCCGACTGCAGAAACTTTTTAGCCAGCCTGGTTGGCCGAGTGGTTGGTGCATCCGCTCTTCAGCCAAAGTGGGTTCAAATCCTGCTGCGGGTGGGCATGGATGTTTGTGATTGTCTGTGAAAATACTGATGGTGATGGGCAGTAGATGGCAGTGTAGATAATGTGGTTCACTGTTGTTGGTGGATTGGTAGTGGTGGAGATGGAGAGTTGTAGAGTAGGTGCCCTCCCTTGATGAGTCTTTTGACTCCTTGGAGGTGTTGCATAATAATAATAATAATAAAATAAAAGCCTTCTTTGACAGCTTATAAAAAGCAACTTCAGTTTATAAGGCTTTTTTAAAGTAAATCAGGATACATACATACACCCTTTGAAATAAGAAAGAAAATAGTATGCACGATGGGGATATTAAAGGGAAATATTTAAATGCTGCTACCTTTCTATTTTGTTCTTTATTTTTTTTCCTACAATTTACAGTGAGTCATGTTCATACCACTTTTAATGCAAGGAAAATAATACTTATAGAAAAACGTAAAGTCATAAGTAGTGGTTGCCTTTCAGTTCAAGTGAAAATATTAAAGGTAAGTGGCAGAAACTCTTACATAGATTGTTGTATGCTATTGTATTTAACTAAAACTTTATTTTAGCTTAAAGTTTTGAGCTAATATGAGGTTTTAGCTTTCCTTGAGTATTAAGTGGGGTATATCCCACAGTTTGGGAACCTCTACTATAAGATCTTTGGTGCTTTATCATAAAATTGTTTTAAACTTGGTCATTAAAAAGCAAAGTATCATGAAAGTTTATTTTGTTTTGGGAATAAGTTTGCTAGTTACAAGTCTGTCTACGATATTTGCCAAATTGCCAAATAATATTTTTACCGACATCATTCTCTCTAAGTGTGAATGTCATTTTAGACCCCCTAAAAAACATTCTCTGGGACTTTATTAATCAGCTTTACATACAGTACTTGTAAATACATACATACATATTTCAAATAACTGTATTGTATCAAAATTTAATTGTTTATAATTATAACTGCTTTAATGTTTATAATTTTTTCTTTTTGCAGGATATTTACTAATTTCACAAATTTCTGTGTTTAAATGAAAAATTTGCCAATAATTATTTATTATCAGTGTTTTTGAATGATGTTTTCATTTATAATATTTTAATATTATAAATTTTACTACAAATCCATTAAATTTAAATATAATTAATATATAAAAGAAGCTTTAACATTGTTCTTTAAATAAATTTAATTTCATTTGCAGTAAATTCTATTATTATTATTTATTTATTTATTTTTTTTTTTCAAATTTGAAATTGGTAGAGGTTAGTATTGTATATTATATACTATATTTGTATATTTTTACATGCTTGAATCTTCTAGTAAAATAGAAAATTGAAAATTATATTTTCAATTTTCTATTTTAGTGCATATTTATTTTTGTTGTAAAATGTCAGTGTTGGTCTTTGAGGCTATTGATTTGATTTTAGTTGGCTATGAAACATAAAGTGAACAATTTTGTGCATTCCCTCCCACAGGGGAGGAAGTTTACAAATATGAAACTCAAAATGAAAATTTTAATTTCAGATATATAATTTCATTCCAATGAATGAAATTGTCTACCCCCCCCCCAAAAAAAAAAGTTTGTAAATTTGAAGTATAAGTCAATTGAAATATGTATTGCTTATTATTAATTTTCTGAAATTATTTAAATTTTTGTACATTGCAATGAAACTTCAGAATAATTCTAACTAGCTTTATTCTGAAATCAATAATGTGCATTATAGGGTGGCATAATAATTTTCAAAAGCACAATTTTCCAAGCTGTTCAGTATCATTATCATATGGTTTTAATTGTTAAAGAGAAAAAGTTGGTACTGATGTTGTTTTGTATTATTATGGAATCATGATCGGTTTAAACTACATGGGAAAAATATTTTTTAAGACATTTTCTGAAATTAGTACAACTATTTTCTCTTTGGAAATTGATGAAAAATGAAACTGCATACGTAAGACAAGAAAAATATACTTATTAGATTATTGTTGCTTTCATATCTCTTACAAATTGCCAGTTTGCTGAATCATGAAAGATGAATAATTTTTCAGTATGAAACCATATCTTGCTTATTTAGGCTTAATTGGCTTGAAAAAATCTCCAGGTCAAGGTTTCTGGATCTCATCCGTGGTGTGCAGTGTTGATGTATGATAGTTTACAACTTTTTTTTTTTTTTTGAAATCTTTATGAATATTAGTATTACCAGAGGCCAGTTTTCTATTTCATAACTTTTAGAGAACTATGGACTCAAAAGAGTATTGTACACTTGATTGGTATTTTTGGATGTTCTTCTAGAATTTAGACCTGAAACTTAGTTATATTCAGTGCCTTCAGAAAAAATGCTAAATCTTCTAAAAGTAGTCAAGGACTGTTGCCATACTTCCAGTTTGAATTGCAATCTGAACTTAGTATAGTGACAAAAGGAAAAGAAATTGCCAGAAAAATACTAAAATCCCACAGAGTTGGTAAAGGGTTCATCCATTTGCAGAAGGCAGTATGGAAAGTAGGTTTTGTGAAATAATTGCATCTTGATCTTGTCTTGAATCTTCCATTGAGAATATATTATGCCTGACAAAAGGAACTTAGATATTTTCACATTATCATAAAGAATATTGTTAAACGATAAATGCTGATGTAGCCCTCTTAATTTTTTAAATAAATGATTCCAAGACTGAAAATTCTGCTAGGTTTTGTTGAAAGAAAAATTTCAATTGCTTCTTTAAAAAATGTTAATAAAACCTTTATGTTTCATATGCCAAATTTACATTGAATTAAAAAAAAAAAAAAAAAAAAGCCATGACAGAAATTGCTTGTAATAAGTGTGCTACTTTTTCAAATTTTTTTGACTGTTCCCACTAATGCTTTATACCACTTTGTACATGCCCGTGCAGGTGCGTCCCGCGGCTTTGCTTTTGTGGAGTTTCAGTTACTCTCCGAAGCCGTGCGCTGGAAGGAACTTACACAGGTGTTGTTACTACCCTTTATACTACCCCCTTGTACTTCTCTACTTCCTGTGTTCTAAGGGGATCTTGGGTAATATGGGGGCCAGTTGCACTGATGGGTAGCAAGTGATGAAGATATCAACAGGATTTGTCAAGTGCTCCTCTATCTATCTATATATCTAATCTGTCTTTGTATATATGTTTATATACATTTAAGTTTTTTAATATATAGATATGACATTGCTTAACAATTTGTCTCCTCAGGTTAATTAGAAATATATATATATGATCTGTGTTCAGAATTCATTATGCAGTTATTTTCTTTGAACAGCTAATGTTATCTCTAAACCTCAGAAAAATGATAATGTGGAAGACAGTTTATGCTAAATCTTTGTTTTAATAATCAATTTAGCATCAGTAATTATAACTGATAATTTCATTTCCTTTTGCAGTATAAAACTGACACATAAACTCTTGTTGCATACAAATAAAAATATCCAAATTATTAGGGATGAATTTAAAAATTTGTAGTACTCTGACACTTTCATATTCTTATAACTATAATGTGAAAACTTAATTTAGTAGCTTATTCATGAGCTGTGAGTATATTATTATATGATTACATAACCTATATGACCCTCTACTTTTGTTATTTCTTGTAATAACATTTATTTTGAATGAATTATTCCTGTACCTTGTTCAAAGTGTATACATATTCCCTGCTTCCTCCATATGTTTCTATGATCTGCTATTGGCTTTGCCATTCATCTTGTAGGCATTTCACTATTCAGTGGTCCCTGAATGTTTCCCATTATTGCCTTGCAGCACCATGTCATTTTAGACGATCTATACTCAACTTTTTATTGGTTTGGATGGCACAGGATACTGTGTGTGTGTGTATGTATAATGATACCAGGTGCTGCACAATCACATTTTGCTAAATTTGGATGTGATTATAATTGGAATTTTTAATTCAGGGTTAAAAAATTGGTTGGCATAGGCTTTAATGCAAACAAATGTAAAGTCAGTCAGTGATTTCAGAATGAAGACATTTATTGAGCCACCATTATTATACTAAATAAATCAGCCCTTTCAGCATGTACTTTATTACAATTCACTAAAATAATTAAGAAAAAAGATTGCATATAACCCTGAATAAAATCTTGATTTAGTATTCATCATCTGATTTTTTTTTTTTTTTATCAACAGTATTGCAAGTTATGAGTGAATGCAAGCCATGTGAGCAACAAAAGGTTTTTTAATGAAAAAAAAAATATCCTGCAATGGCTTTCATTCCCCTATAGGCAGTATGTGAAGCCATTTTAGCCCTATCTAACTTTTAGAGACTGAGTACCAGTCTCCACTGGTAGCCAATCAGAGATAGCTGGCCCAGGGCAATCACTAATTATACATGGCATCCAGTGAAGAGAGGCAACTGCCAAGTGCTGCCATCCAATGGTTCCTAATCCTAACAATGTGTTTGTCTGAAATAGTGTAGATTCTACAGTCAATTTTCTTGAGTTTAAGGACAAAAAAAACAAAAGTTTCTGGGAGAGAAAAAAATGCTTGCCAGAGATCGACTAACTCTGGAACCGGTCAAAAAAATTCTTAGAAAAAGTTTCTGTAGTTAGCGGCTATTATCGAACTTAGAACGCTCTTTCTTCAAGTGGCCTAGTGCAGTGGATGCACATGCCACTTCCACTGAGCTACACAGGCTAGGTTTTTTTTTTTAATATTCAGTCAGTGTAGCTTGTAACTACATTGTTTTTTCTTTAAGATTAAAAAAAAAATTGTCTCAAAATGTATGTATGGTTGTTAATCAGTGATAGCTTATGCATGCCTAAATAAAATATGTTCTTAAACAGGTCTTTGTTCTTAAAAAGAAATGGCTAGCCTGATTTGCTAGTCAGGGTTCTAAACCAGTTTGCAACTTTGAGTCAAAAAAGTGCTTAGAAAAGCATTTTTTATTTTTTTTTTTTCGTAATAGAAATTTATGATCAAGTATAACTTCACTCCTCTTTCTGCATTAGGATACTTATAGGCAGCTTAATTCAAATGCTTTTAAATTTGTAAATATAGGCAGGTCAGAATTGGCAGGATTAATTATTAAAACAACTACTATAAAGAAATAATCATTATTCTAATGTCTTTCCTATTTCATTATTTTTCACTTAATTTATTCCATTTCAGTTTGAATATACTTAGGCAGCATTATTCAGATTGCTTGTTCACAGAATAGGAACAAATATTAAACCTGCAGAGATATTTGTAAAAATTAAGAGATATATTGTACATTTTGGAGTTTGACTGACCCTCATGCAAGACCTAATCATGCATATGTGTGCATGTACACTATACAAATTGATTGCATCTTTTTATGTCAGCTCTTAGCATTGCTTTATAGAGATAGAAGATTTATGGTGACATCACTTAAGAAATGATCTTGTAGATCATTAATGGGTTGTTTGTCTCTTTGATTGGGAGCTGATCATGCATGGAAAGAGGAGCAAAACAAAATAACAGTTGCCTATTGTAAAAAGTGCAGTCACTGAAGATTCTTAAATAGCTTTTTCATTTTTTGATTAAACATGTTCCGATGGTGACTGCTGTTGTCATCCAAGTATAATATATTGTAATTTAGGAAAGCTGAAATGTATAAAATGAGAAATGTATAAAAATAGCTATATATGATTAATAGCAAGCATGGATCATGCTTTGGAGTAAGCACATGTAAAATGGCAGTTTAGTGCAATGTATCCCATGTTAGTTATGCCTCAGTTAGTTAACAAAAAATATTTTTGCAGCCTGCAAAAGAACTGTGTCCCCCCCCCAAGAGGCTTTACATGCACATGAGCATTTGATCCAAACTCAAGTGCTGCTCATAAACAGATCAACTAACTGTTGAATGCAAATGCCTCTTTTTACATTCTGTGTTATCAGATATTTTGTTATCATTCTACATGGAAGTTTCCAGAACTTCACCAAAGTGTGAAGTTCTTCCTCAATAAAAAATTCAAGGAAAGAGAAGTCTGTCAGTGTTACCATGGGAATTTTTCATATACTCATCATTGTTTCTCTAGTGTAAAACATAATGTTGCTCACTAATGTATATTGCTAATGTTAACTTTATGAAATATGTTTAATAGAATAGAATTAACCTATTTAAATCATGCAATCCCCCCCCCTCTCCACAACACACATCCCATCAGTTCTTGCAACCTCACACTTGGTTTTGAGTAAGCCCACAGCTTATGAATGAGCAATATTAAATTTATACATTTTTAAATTATTTAAATTCTTGCATATCTAAATTGGCTTTTATATATATATATATATATATATATATATATATATATATATAAAATTTCTCTAAGTTGTATTTTGCATATATGTTTTGCATATATCTAGCACTGAAAGGAATTATCATGAAAGTTTATGTGCCAGTCAAGAGTATAATAGAAAGCTTATTTCTTGCATTTATATTTCTGTGATTAAATGGTTAGTATTGTTTGCACAATTTTTTTTTTAATCTTTTGGTGATTGTTTAAAGGAGGAGGTGATGTATCTTGATTTTTTACATTTAAAAGTGAGATCATTGTAATTTGAAATCTATAATAAGTTGAAATCATAATATATATTCAGAAATTAACTTTTTAATAAATATATTAAAAATAAAATTGAATATTCTAAGAGAAAAAATAAAAACAAGAAAAGTCTAATTTCTTAACTATCACTGTAACAACTAGATTTTTTTGTTGTTGTTGTTAATATAATTAATATAAAAAAACTAAACAATTTTGCATAACTGCTTGAATGAAGTTCTGATTATTTCAAATTATATTGCATGATATGATCATAATATTTTGTTTATTTTTAGGAACAGAAAATTTTTAATATAAATTGAAAATGGGATAACGTGTATCAAACATTTTCATGCTTCTTGTGTTTGTAATTTATAAATAATATATAGTCAACTGTCACTATAGCAAGCACCATTATAACAAAAAGCTCCAATTGAAGTCCCATAGGCACAGTGTTCTAAAGAAAATTCATAATAAACCATCCTCTGTTTCCAAACTATTATATGATCCTGCAAATGTGCTATAGTGAGAGTTAGCTGTCTAGCATGATATATTTATTAATGTAGTTAATAGTTAAAAGTTGAACTTATAATTTAAAAATTAACATTTTCATTCTGAATTTTTCATAAACTCAGCTTCTAACAAATGATTCAGAATTTTAAATATAAAAGAAAATTAAAAAAAGAAAAATGAAGTTTATTTTTTAATTTTAAATCTTTGGATTGAAGATATCCTGAAGTGTATAACTTATAAAAGAGTATGTTACATTGCACATTTTTTACGTTCTTTTCATATGAAATAGTCTTAATGCATTGATACTTAAATTATAGAAAAGTTTGTAATGGTCATGTTTTGTAAGTATAATATCTCATAATGTCTCTTTAGTTGACTTCATTTATTTCAGTACTTTGTAGATCCATATATTATCTAGAAAAAAAATAATATAAAATTCAGATTTAAAGATGAAAATTTTAATTTTATTTTGTTAGGTAGTAAAATTTCTGAATTACTTAGAACATAAGCTCACTAACCTAGCTATATATGAGCATTCCAGTATTCAGACTGTTAGCTATCTGTAATGCATATAAATTGTTATATGGAAAATGTGAGTTGTTACTCTAATATCAAAAGTTATAGGATATAATTTTTAATACTAAATTTACAAATTATTTTTACTAAATTTAGTTAAATTTCATTTTTAAGTTGAATGGAATAATACAGATATTTAAAAATTATGAATATAAATATCCCATTAAATTTACTTTTTAGATTACATACACAGGCAGAATTCTCACTCACTTATAACAGTCTACCAAAAAAGCCCAGCCAAAGTTCCATAGACATATTGCTATTATAAAGAAAATTCACTATATCAAATTGTTCCTGTAGTTTCTATGAGTTTCTTGTAATGAGATCAGCTGCATAAGGATAAAACTAAACTTACAAATACCTTACAAATAAAATTTCATATAATTCCATGAAATATATGAAATTTTACATAATTTTGTATTATATAATTCATATAATAAAAGTTTATATTTCATATAAACTTTTACTGTCATTTTTCTTGAGATAAATTTCTCCATTATAGAATATATTCCTTATTCTCCATTTTCACCAGTTATAGTGGCAGTGAAAAGTGACCTCTGGTCAGAGCACAAATAAAAATGGATATGGATGGATGTTTTGAGCCTTCTTTATAATTAAGTAGGGAGTCCTATTATAGTTATTTTGAAAAGAAATTCAGAAAGAAAATGATGCAGATAATTTTGGATGGTTGACTTTACCAAGCCTGATGATTTTTCTGGCAACTACTATCTTAAAATTATAAATAACCCTAATATTTTAATTTTTATTAAATTTTTTAAATTAATTAAGATCTTTATTGGACCAAACAAAGTTTTTATTCCTGTGTTTAGAGTTCTGTTTAAATAAAAGTGAAATACAGAGACTAGCTATATGTAAAAATATTCTCATAACAGTTATAGCAAAAGTTTGCCAGGCTACTTGCTGTTAGATAGAAGCTAAAGCTTCTCTATCATTTAGTAGTAGAAATATCAATTCAGAATTCTAATTTTAAGTTATAAAAGCACCATAATTGTGATAATATGATAGTATATAAAACATGTAAATAAACAAACATTTTATCATCATCATCATCTCATTGCATGTATCCTGAAAAAAAAAAAAGCATGTAGAACACTGATAATCTAGAATAAATCAGACTTCACTAGTTATTGACAGTTTTCTTCCAAATTGGTGTATAATTTGTCTCATTTCTCTAATAGAGACAACATGGTATTTTAAAATTGATATGCATAAAATTGAAATGAATTTGCAAATTTGCTGTTTGAGAAAATAAGTTACACCTAAAGATAAAACTGATTTCGCAGATGTTTCATAAAGTAGTGATGTATCTTCTGCCAACCTATTTGGCCAGGTGGTTAACATATCTTCTCTCTAGCCAGCAGGCTGTGGATTCAGTTCCCACTCTGGGTGTGGATATTTGTAAATGTCTTTAGGAGGTAGATGAATGTCATTGCTTAGTGTGAGGCTTGGTAAAAAAGTTTCATTGTAGAGCTTGAAAAAAAAAAAAAAAAATCTAAGACTTAATGTCTAACAGATGTGGTTCCCACTAACATGAGGAAAGGATTCTTAAGCTATTACATACATATCTATGTACTTTTATTGAAAATATCAGTAATAGATTTCTTAAATTTTTAAGTAATTAAGGTATTAGAAATAGTTTATCATTTTTTTTTTTTTTAAAGTTTTATAAAACTTAATTTTGTTACATTCCCATGATTTCTCTACTGCTTGTGAAATGCTGAGTCTAGTAACCCTTTATCTAGAAATCAGCTATTTTTTTCATCAATTTGGCTTCACTGGTTTTTTCTTAACTGTATGCTTCCAGAAATGATCACCGTAAACATTTTATCACACCATATTTGAGCATTCCTGATCAAATATTTCAACTCCCTTTCCAGGACAGAAATTTCAGGATTCAATGGATTTTTCTCCTGGATATTTTCTACTGCTGTTTAATTACTGATATCTCATTTAATAATTGTTTCAAAAAATTATTCCATAACCGTAATCTAAACTTGATGGTGGACAACATGTAGAATATTAAAATGAGACATGACATGTTTCTTCTAGAAAAACTTGGCACTGCATAACACATTATAATTATTAGTTTGCATGTTAAATTGTATAATACTGTATTCAAATTGTAATAAGACAATTTGAAAGATATTTTAGAAATTTTAGTTCTATTTTAGTAATATCTCAACTGCTTGTCGTGTGTGTGTGTGTGTGGAAAAACACACACACATGTATGCATGCACACTGTGCCTGTTAAGTAATAAGACAGTTATTATATCAAAACAAAGAACTATATTTGGAATTGTCAATTACATAGATTCAAAATAATTTCCCTTCAACTCTCTATTATACAAGTGTTCAAAGGCATGGTGGAAGTTCTGAACAGGAAACTCCTTCGGTCTCTAGGTCACACTGCATTGGATGTTCTCAACATCACTGAAGTGCTTCCCTTTCAAGGTGCACTTCACCTTTGGAAGAGGAAAAGTCTGTGGGAGCCAAATCTGGTAAATATGGGGGGGGGGGGATGCTTGATCACACATTGACTTTGAAACCAGAAACTGCTTCACGGGCAGTGCATGGGTGTGTTGTTGTGGAACAGTTCTTTCCTGACACATTGCATGTAGGCTTTTGAAGTAACTTTGGTACAATGGACCATATTCAAGTTGTACAGCAGATTATTGAGCAGTGTAATGAGTATCAGTTACCATTATTTCTTGGTTTTATTGATTATGAGAAAGCCTTTGATTCAGTAAAAACTTGTGCAATACTTAAAGCATTACGAAACCAACAAGTGGAGGTGCCATACATCAGGACCATCAAATCAGCATACATCAATTCCATAGCAGCAATTCATTTCAGTGAAGACATCTCTACTGTGGAAATAGAGGTATAAGACAGGGTGACACAATATCTCCAAAATTATTCACAGTGTGCCTAGAAGAAATATTCAAACTTCTTGATTGGGAAGGGAAAGGTCTTAAGATAAATGGGAGATATTTAAGCCATTTACACTTTGCAGATATCATCTGTATAACTGAGAGGAGACCTCCACAAAGCCTTTAAAGGAATGCAGAGAACCCACCAGGGCTTCTGACCTAATGTCCAATCCTCACCTTCTCGTGGTGCACCCTGTTGGGTATCTACTTGGATACTGAACGAACGAAGATGGGCTGGCAATTTGGGATTTAGCCGACCAAATTGTATTCTTATTGGTTAAACCAAAATAAAATGTGATGGTACGACATGACAAAATTTCATGCTGGCTGAGGCGTCGCCCAGTTAAACAAGGCCCCCGTTGTTTTCGCCAGGGAACCAGGGCGAACAGCGAAAAGTCAGCTACTTGAACAATTATGAAAAAAAAAACCCAACTCAAGATCACCTGAGTTAAAGATCGTTACTATCAACATAAGAAGCCTGAATGGCAAAGAAATGGAGCTAGCTGAGGAATTAGATAAGTACCAGCTCGACATAATAGGGATGACTGAAACAAAAAAGACAAAAACTGGTGAGATCTTTCTGAGCAATAAATACAAAATGTTATATTTAGGCAATGACAATCAAGGAGAAGGAGTAGCCATAGTATTCAACAAAAAATACGAGGCTAATCTTCTTGAATGGCAGTCAGTCTCAAGTAGAGTAATGTGGGCAAATATGAGAATGGGGAACTGGACAATGAGACTTATTTGTGCCTATGGTCCCACAGAAGGTTCTACTAAGGTAGAAGTGGAGGAATTTTTTGAAGCTTTAGAAAAAGCAACTGACACAATGAAAAAGGAAAAGTCGGTCTTTGTTGAGTATCTAAATAGCAGAGTAGGAAATGATTGTGAGACATACAAAAATATTTTGGGAAAATTTGGAGAAAAGAGCAAAGCTAATAATAATGGCAAATACCTGTTGGATTTCTGCTCAGGACATGGACTGATTATTACTAACACCATGTTCCAACATAAAAATGTGCACAAATTCACATGGAGAGAAGAGGCTAGGAATAAGAAAAATCTCATTGACTATGTTATTGTTGATAATGATGTCTTCTCCCTGGTGCAGGACACCAGAGTGTACACAGGATTTGAAATTGGAAGTGATCACTATTTAGTCTTGAGCAGGATAAAATTAAATTTCATATTGAAAAGAATAACATGTAAGAAAGTTTTAAAGTGAATAAAAGTTGAGCAGCTCTCAGATGTGAACTGTAGACTAAAATACACAAAGATTATTGAAGAAAAAATGAAAGAGTTTGAGAAGAGGAATCAAACCTTGGAGATTCAGTGGCAAACTCTGAAGAAAACATTGATTGATTCTGCCAGAGAGGCATGTGGTGAGGTTCTGCAAAGATAGAAAAATTAGAACTCCATGGTGGACACAGGAAGTAAAAGAGGTTAAAGAGGCAGTGAAGGAAAATAAGATAGCATATTAAAAGTTCCTGGCAAATAAGTCAGCTTGTGCTCTTAGAGAATACAGAGACAAATGCAAGAATGCTAAACAGTGTGTAAAACTAGCTAAACAAAAGTCATGGGAGGACTTTGGCAAGAATATACAAAATAAATATTAAGAAGGTGGCAAAATATTCTGGAAGTTGTTGAAGAAGATTAGGAATAGAGGAAAGAGTGCTGTAAAAGGAGTTAGAGATGATAAAGGTGACATGAAAATGGGAGAGAAATATATCCTTGATGTATGGAGTAATTACTTTGAAAAACTGCTAAATGAAACAAGCAGTGATGACAAAAAACAGTGATAAAAAAAAACACTGACCAGGCATGCAGTCAGGAATACATATCTATACTTGAAGTAGAAAAAGCCATCAAAGGCTTGAAATGTAGAAAGGCAGCACGAGTAGATGATATTCGACCAGAAATGCTGAAGTATGGTGGTATAAGAGTCTTACAGTGGCTACGCTGCATAGTTCAGAAAACCTGGACAGAGGGACAAATTCTTGATGATTGGAGTAGAGCTCTCATAGTACCCATATATAAAAAAGGGAAATAAAATGGAATGTGTGAATTACAGAGGTATTTCACTACTGAGTGTTCCTGGCAAAATCTATGCAAGTATACTTGAGAAACAGTTGAGAAGAATTGTAGAAGAAAAACTTGGTGAAGAACAAGCTGGATTCAGGCCAAATAGAAGCTGTCAGGATCAGATCTTCACTTTACGACAAATAGTCGATTAAGCATGGGAATACAACAGAGATCTGTATTTAAGTTTTGTCGATTTGGAAAAGGCATATGACAAGGTGCCAAGAGAGAAGCTATTCAATATGCTACAGTTATATGGTGTCAATGGGGCATTATATCAAGCCATACTTAGTCTTTATTTGAGTTGTAAGTCTGCAGTTAGAATTGAAGGAATTACAGGAAGATGGTTTAATGTTAAATCTGGTGTGAAACAAGGATGTACATTATCCCCTCTGTTATTCATTATCTATATGGATCACATTATGAAGAAAAGTGGTATTAAACATATCAAAATTGGAGATGTTAATGTCAGCTCTTTGCTTTATGCTAATGATGTTATACTTCTAAATAAATCCCCTACAAGTCAGCAAGATTCTCTGACTGAATTGAATAGCTATTGTAATAAATATGGTATGAAGATCAGCAATAAAAAGACAAAGACAATGAAAATAGGCAGAATCATTGAAAATGTCAACTGTGTTGTGAATGGAGAACCTGTGGAAGAAGTGAAACATTTCAGCTACTTAGACATGATTTTTACTGAAGATGGTAAATTAAATATAGAAATAGACAACAGAATCTGCAAAGCTGGTATGGTAGGAAGTCAATTGAATAAATTCATATGGAATAAGAGAGAAATTAGTCAGAACACTAAATTAGCTGTATACAAGACAGTGTTCAAACCAGTTTTAACTTATGGATCTGAGAGTTTGGTCAGAAGTAAAACACTTGACCAAAGACTAGAGACCGCAGATATGAGAGTCCTGAGAAACATTAGAGGCGTGAACAGATGGCATCAATGGCAATATCATATTAAAAATGAGGATATTAGGAAGGAACTTGACATTGTGAACATCCAAGAATGCGTTAGCCGAGCTAATCTCAGGTGATATGGTCACTTAAACAGAATTGACGAAGAAAGATTAGCAAAACAAGTGTTCTCTGCCATGTTGGCAGCAAAACGACCCAGAGGAAGACCAAGATATAGGTGGATTGATACGGTACAAAGTGCCTTAGACAGTAGAAATATAAGATCTGATAAAGTTGGAGTCTTGACAAGTAACAGACTGATGTGGAGGAAAATTGTAGATAGGAAGTTAGTAATGATGTAATTTTTTTCATGTAGTACTATCATATCCTGTACACCCCTTGAGGGTACATGTCAGGAATTTGATGATGACACTTTGCAGACAGCAGTTATCTTTACTTCACCTGCATGTGAATTACAAACTCATATTCATGAACTCCAAATTGCTATCAAAACAGTTGGCCTAAAGATAAACCTACAGAAGTCCCAAATTATGTTCAATAACTATGTTCAACCAGAAATAATAAAAATCAATAATGATGAGATTAAACAAGTACATATACTTAGGACAACAGATATCAATGGAACAAAATATTGGACAGAATTAAAAGATGCACAATGTTGTTGGAAAGCATTTGGAAAATTACATTGAATATTCAAAAGCCAACTATCATTATGCCTGAAGAGAAAAGTTTTTAACCAATGTATTCTTCCTATATTGACATATGGCTGTGAAACATGAACACTAAATGCAAAGGAAATTCAAAAATTAAGAACAACACAATTTAGTATGGAAAGAAGTTGCTTGGTATCAAAAGACTAGATCACACAAGGAATACTGGATAAGAAATCAAAGCAAAGTCTCAGTCATCATAGAGTGAAACATCTGAAGTGTCAATGGACTTGGGCATATTGCTTGAAGACAAGATCAGCGATGAAAAAAGAAGTACTGAATTGGATTCCAACAGAGGAAAAATGACCACGACACCAACCTAAATCATGGTGGATTGATGATATCATCAGATTTGCAGGAGTGACATGGGAAAGTAGAGCCATGGATAGACAGTTTTGGAGTAATCTTGGAAAGGCCTTCGTCCATTAGTGGAAGCTGATGATAATATATATATATATATATTGGTAATATCTTAACTGCTTGTCATCTTCACAGGGTAAAATATATATATATAAGAATACGAGAAATGTTTGGTTGATTCTCACGATAGCAAACTGTAGATCCAAGATAGTTTATAGTAGATAGTTTGCTCTAGTGAATTTCCTTTATAACAACACTATGCTGTTTTGAATTGGGACTTCCCAGTAGTTTATTATACTAAATGAATTAGTTATAATGATGTTTGCTATAGTGAGATACAATGAATGGTTCTAGTATTTTGCAAATGTTCAAATTGGATAGAGGTTCTTAGGTCCAGCTGTCTGCCTATTGTCGAAATTGCCAGTGCACTGGACTTTTATATCAGTTTGCTTTATTCTTGTCATGTAGGTTGATGTAATTGTATTTTTCATTAGGCTTAAGATACACCACTGGATTGAATTTAACTCTTAACTCTCATTAGGTAACTTCTTGATATTGTTTCTGTTCTTCAGAATAGTTACAAGAAATGGCACTTGTAACATCAGTAGCATGAGCTGGGAGACCCAGTTTTTCCTTTTTTGCATTTAACAATATCATTATGGTATTCCACGGGATTGGTCAATGTGACTAATCCTATGTACAAGATGTAAATTAAATGTACATCTTGTACATTTAATTTAATGGACTTCAAGACATTTGTACCAAGGATTGGAAACTTCCCCATCTAGTGACCATAGCAAAGAATTGATAAAATTAATGGATTGATATGAGATTGATGATTTGCATATTTATTTTGAGGTTGTGGTATTGCAGTATTGCTACAATATAAAGCTGACTCTCACTATAGCAAACTAATAGGGAATGAAGAAATAATTTGATATAGTGGAAAGTTTGCGTAGTGAATTTACTTTAAAGTAGTGTTTGTAGCTGCAGGGACATTTTTATGGTTGGATATAAATGAATGAGTTCTCTATAGTAAGAATTAACTGTACAAACTTGTCAATCTTGTTGGTTCTTTTTTTTTCAAGTCTTCTTCTCGTCCTCAGTACAAACATTCTGTGATCTTTTGTACAGATGGGAGTAGTTTGCATCGTACTGTGGTCACACTGGCTGGTCTTATGAAATACATGAAAAACACAACTGTAGTATTTATTGAGTGGCAAATCTATTAATTCTTCATGCAATCACTTGAGACAGGGTGATCATGCCTTTCTAGAGTGGTTTTAATATGAATGCTTTTTCCTGGAAGCTGTTCTTTTAATTTATTTATTTATTCGTATGGAGTTTCCTCCCTTTTTCTCCCCTGCCCCTATTGGGACGAGTTGAGCCCTCCCTCATGGGGAGGTTAAGTATTTATGGCTGTAGATCTGTGTGTGTGTTCACGGGGCCGGTTTGCCTGCTTGTGGGATGAAAAACGCCAGATAAACTGGCCAAAAAAACCCTACTGCCCGCGCCCAAGATCGGCTAACTTGGCTATGGCTGAGGAAGATCCTCAAATTCCTCATGTCTTCGACGGGAATCGAACCTGGGACACTCCTTCCCCAGTCATATGGTTGCGAAGCGCAAAGCCACTAGGCTAACCGTGCGGACTGTTCTTTTAATAAGCTGTGAATAGTTTAACCATAATGACAACTTAAATTTTAAGCCCTGTTTGGTCATGTACCACAGATTACCAAAATTCATTGAAATAGTGAATACAACTTTAAAAAGTGTACAACTGGTATAAAACAAACAGATATAAAAATACAATATATGAATTGTGTCACTACTTCCAACAAGTAGTCTAACAATATTAAGAACTATTCAGCTTTTGAACATTTGTCTATTTTCATTGAAGGCAAGTTTACTGAACATCAATAAAATAGAAATACATCACAGAATAAGCAATGCAGTGTTATGGTGAGGAGATTCAGTTGAATAAATTTATATAGATAAGAGAGAATTTAGCTGAAACATGAAACTAGCACTATACAAAATGTTCAATGCAGTTTTAACTTATGGATTTGAGAGTTGGTTAAAAGAAGGGGGGGGGGGAAACAGTTGATCAAAGACTTCAGTTACAAGCATGAGAATTCTGAGAAAAATTGTGGGGGTGGGGTGACCCAATGGCAGAATCATAGTAAAAATATTAGACAGGAACTTGACATTGTTAGCATTCAAGAAGCTAATCTTGGTCACTTAAACAGAATGAGGAGAGGATAGATAGCAAAACAAAACAAGTTTGTTACTAGGATGGCAGGAAAAAGTCCATGGGATGAATCTTCAAAGATCCAGGTCAATTGATACATTTAGATGCCTTAGAAGCCAAAATGTTAGATGTAATTGTATCAGAGACCTGACAGATAACAGTTGAATTTGGTTGTTAAAGGAAGCTATTAATAATGCAGATTTTCAAGTACTTAAATATCATAGTATCCTAAACACCCCTTAAGGGATTTGATGATGTATTGCATCAAGCTAATAGTTAGCTACTTACTATAGAATCTTTCTAGTTCAATCTGAATTGGCAATGCTGTTTGGTTGGAAAAGACCTTGTTTTCAATCTCATATAGGATGTAAGGATCCTTTATAAAGATTTTTCAACTGGAGATGAGTAAGCTTGTATCATATGGAGGCAGCTTGGTTTCCCCCACTTGAGAACACATGGAATAACAGGCATAATACACAGGATTCATAGCCCTAGTTGCTTCAGCCATAATTTCAAACAAAGATTATTTGTTTATGGCTATGCTACCAGTTATATATTGTTCCTAATGAAACTTAAAAATTTTAATATTTGTATAACATCATAGAATAAACAATGCAGTGTTATGGTGAGGAGATTCAGTTCAATAAATTTATATGGATAAGAGAGAATTTAGCTAGTATGTATTTTAGCTTATTAAAATTCTCTAATCCAGAAAATTTTAATAAGGTATGATACCTTTTTTGCAACTGGTATAGGTAAATATGACTTCTCCATTATTTCCACCTTAGTATCACCACCTCTGGGTCTGACTCCCACTGATGAGACCTCAATAAAGGTCAAAACTGGACTGGGTAGTGGCCCTTCCCTTAATGCATAGCATTATACATGTCTGCAAGGAAATATGCTTTGCATTATGGGAGATACTAAGGCAAGTGATGAGAGCCTTTATCACGAGTTGCCCCAGTCCTGAAAATACTTCAGGCGCAAACTTTGTTTGCTTACACTTAGATAAAGGATTAAACTAAATATATAATTGAAAGATTATTTCTTGTTTGATGGGTCCACAGGGATAACAGTTAGTTTTTGTCAAAACTGTAAGGCATAGTTATTTGTTAAAGTAGATAGCATTGTACAGTTAGATGTGTTTAGTTCTAGATTAAAAATGTCTAATTTTTTAATGATTACTAGCCATTTGAACTTTTATGTTAATACTTAACAGTTCTTCTGTCAACATAGTTGCTCAGGTGTTGACACACTGAAAAATGAAGGTCAATCCTTCTGAAGATTATAAGTATTGTTGAAACTGTAGATTTATATGATCCTTTTTATTAAAACTATATTATTACATGATTTAACATGTGAAACTTATTTATATGACTTATTTTTATTATTTGTTGATAACATTTTCAGTATCAAAAATGGTAAAGAATATCAAATATAATTGTAGCACATGACATGTGCTACTATGTCATGTATTATATTGGAAAAAATGCCTCATCATGCAATAACACACCCACACACAAAAGGGGCTCTGACATCCCTACTGCTAAAAAATGTATATGCCATGAAAATGTATACATATTCTAAAGTAAAAAAGTTTGAAATTATATGGAAACTGTGATGATTTGGTGATAGTGCAGGAAATTGTTAGCAGCATGATGTTTTAAGTTAATTTCTTTTGTTTAGCTTGGCCAATATAATTAATTTTTGTATTATTCTTTTTTTTGATACTTATTTAGTTTTCTGAACATGAAGTTTATTTGTTCCAATTTGGTTTTTTGCTCACCGTATAACAAGCTTAATATTTCCTGGATCACTTCCAAGTAATCTCCCATAAGGCTATTTTTTCATGACTACTTTCATGTCTATTTAGACATGATTAAGACAAGTTATAATTGAGTGTTAATAAACATTTGGAATGGTTGAATCATTGATATAGAACACAGATAATAGCAGAAAGGACATACTTCAGAGAGCGAGAGAGCAACAGTATGATTTGGCATTATTGCTTCTGCTTTTCGGTAAATGATATTGAATAGTATTTTAAAAGTTGATTATGGAAGAATAAACTCATTCAATGATTTATGGTGAACGATGAGTGATTTAAATTCCATGTTAAGTTTCAGGATATTGAAGATTTAAATTTTGACACATCACCCAGTCTGTAATTTAGAAGCATGCACTAACACGCAAACTATCTAGAGATCACATGCATTTAGTGGTGTGTGAATGGTTTCCTTAGAGTCTCAAGACTCCATGAAGATTACAGATGATGATGATAATATATATATATATATATATATATATATATATATATATATATAGTATGTGTGTGTGTGTTTGTTAATTTATAAAATTATATCTTAACACTCCCAAAATGTTATATGGGACTGTTACTATGAGGGGAGGCTGAGAAGTTCTGATAAACACCTAGAACAAAAATGATAATAAAGCAGCTGATATAATCACAAGAAAGAACATATCTTAAAACCCCCTAATTCCCATGTTTCATCAAATTGTAATGATTTGTTCCTTTTCTTTCTTGTGATTATCAATTGCTTTAATTTCATTTTTGTTCTAGGTGTTTATCAGAAATTTTCTGCCCCTTTCTCCCATTTTTTTTTTTCTTTTGCAATTTAACACACACACACACACACCCACACACAGCAGGGTGGTATACACAGAAAGTTTATACATTGAAATGTTTCACAAACTTATTTAGCCAATGCTTTGAACTCTGTGAACTTGATCAGATTTGCATATTTTTATGGTAACATTCTCCATTACATCTTATTTTGTTTAATAATTTTAATGTTATTAAATTAATGCTTACATTCATTGCATTGTCATTCCTTTACACTGCAAGGATTAATGAAATATAGTTTCTTGTGGTTATCAATCTTCAATGAATTAATCAACGATTTTCAGGTAAAACTCAAAATCTTCTCTCTTTGTTTCAGTAAATAGAAGCATCAGTCACTTTTGCTTTCTGCTTGGCTGCATATTATTAGCCATTAATGTTATTAACAGAAATATACACACACACAAATGAACTGCAATGTACTGTTGCCCTTTAGTAAAATTTTAACATCTATAGCATCATCGTTTTCCCCCTCTCATGTGACTAAGGCAGGTTGGGGCTACTATGAACGATAGTGTTCCAGTTTCCACACACACGCACACAACCGAATTACATGAATATTGTATTGTTTTCCTAAATCTAAAGGTTTATTAAATTCCATGCATCCGTGGTGGAGTTATTGCAGTATATAAATTTGTTATGTTTTGCTATTTTGTACCCTTGCAAATCTCTGATTGAAGCAAAAATTGGAATGGCTCAACACATTTTAGTAGGGATTCTAAATATTAAATTTGTTAGTCAAATCTGCTTAGTGATAATCTAGAAATAGCTTATATGGACAGAGAAAAATGACTCAGAAATAGTTTTTTCTATGTGCTTACAAATTTTGTAAAACACATCTGCCAGTGATCAAAGTTGACCATTTCATATTTTTCTATACATAAAGAAATGACATGAATAATTAAAATCTTCACTAGAAGCCCACTATTTGTTGATCTCAAAGTGGTCTTGTATTCAGATTAATCTCTTTGATTTATTATTAGTATTAACTTCTAGTCTTTATATGAAAAGCAGTAATATGCATTTTGTGCTGCTGTTGAAAATCATTTACTGAAAAATTCAGATGTTTTTAAACAGAAATTGAGATGAATTTCTTAGAAACTGATTTTATTGGTTACTGTTATTCTAAATTCTGAATAGTTACTGTGATGTTATATTCTTTCTTACTAGAACAAAATACATTTTATGAAACTATGCATTTCAGTTTCTTCTTGTCAAAAACATTTACAAAATTACTACCATTAATAGTACATCAAAATCATTTTCTAGTTTTTTCTTAATGGTGGCAACCAATCATTTTCATTTTTTTGAATTAATCAGTGATGTATGTATATAAACACACTAAAATATCAACTAAAAATCAATGATATATACATGTTAATAATGCGAAATTTACAAAATGTTTTTTTATAATAGTAACTATTCAGATAACAGAAAACATTATTTGGAATAATTATGCAGATTTTTTTACTGATCATAAATTTCTCAGTTTCTAAAATATAGTCAGATAAAATGCAATATAAACTTGGAGGAGGCAAATTGTTAATATTTAAAATTTAAATATTTAATAAAAGGGGTTTCAACGAGTAGTTTTAAATGAAGTGCAAACTGGATATATTAACTTAGCATTATTAACACTTAGACTGCATTATAATGAATTTTATTTGGATGCTCTTACTCAATGCTGTTTGAAGGGTAAATGTTTGTTTTTGAAGTATTTCTAATATTAGCACAACTATTACAGAAATATTCATAGATCACAAGATGCATTTCTAACATAGCAGTTTCTGTTTACATTTTTAATTGTGTGTGTGTGTGTGTTGTATACACAGAAGTACTTGTAAGAAGCATTTACATGTCTTCTGTACACATATAAAAAAGTGCTGTACTTTCTGAATAGATTTTGAGATCCTTATTGAAGTTCAACTTTTTGTTCTGTTCTATCAATGTATCATATCATCTGTTCCTGTATTTGTAAATTTTAATCTTTAAGTGTTCCAACTGTTAATATCATGAAACATTTCAGGCACCTTTTTCTTTTCTTTTCTTTTTTTTTTTTTTGGTGTCTTCTGCTCTAATTTATGTGGCCTCATAATATGAGGCCATGATAATATATTGTGCTTTTTTTTGCCATCGCTTTTACTTAAAATATAATTGGTTTATTGTTTGATTACTGAAACTGTTCATGCCTGCTATATTTAACTTTTTTTTGTAACTAAAATATTTCAATATATTGACTTAATTCAGTATTTGGTTTAGTTATTGTTTCATCTGTCCCTTCGAATACTATTATTCCACCCGGCTCCCAGATAATTTCTATTTTCTATTTGTGTGCATTATTATGTAGTTGATGTTTTTAACATGATTTGGCTATTTTGTAATTATGGTCTTATCTGCAAATAACAGCACACAAGCACTGCTCTCCTTCTTAAGTTTAACTCACTATAATTTCAGTTAATTAAAATTTCAGATTGAAAAATTTTAAAGAATAACACTTCAGATAGGAAACACACGATTTTCAAAACTTTTTCCTGTACATTTTTCTATGTCTTTCCCAATTTCTTTCTAACTCTGGCTTGTATGAACCTTGCTAAGTTTTTGTATTTGCTATAGATAGAGTTTATATATATATTGTAACATCACAAATTAATTTTTTAGGCTTCTCTCATTATAATTCATAATTATTCTATTAATTTTATTGTATGATAATAATGTCATCATCACCATCATTTGTTTCCAACATTTAGGCCAATTATGGCCTGTTCTGGTCTCTGAAGACATTTTCTCTTTGATGGATGATTCTGTTAGGTAGTCTTGCTGTTTGCATTCTTTTAACATACTTATCCACTTGTATATATATTTTATTTTTTCTGTTACTGGTCCTTGGTTTAATTTTTTCATTATCTTCACATTTCTTTAATGGTCAAATATGTGTTTTTTTCTAATAAATTTCATTTCAGCTACTATTAACCTTAATGTACTGGTAAAATTATCACAGTCATATTCCTGATATATATATACCTGCAAGAGGTGTACTGAATACTGTGATAGTACTATATAATTCTTCTTCTTTTCGCTATGCCTTATCCCGTGTTAAACGGGGTCGACGTTCACATCTTTAATCTTCTTCTTCCAGATTCTCTGGTCCAGGGCATTTTCCCGACTCCATCCTTTCTCCCTAAGATCCTCTGCCACCTTATCCCTCCATCTAAGTTTGGGCCTGCCTCTTTCTCTCCTTCCTCCTTCTCTCCACCTCCATACGCTCCACTCGTTTACCAATATACTCCTCGCTCCTTCTCTCTACATGACCGAACCACCTCAGCCTGCTTTCTTGTACCTTCTTACTGATTGGTCCCACCTTGATTGATCCTCTGATGTAGCCATTCCTTATCGTATCCTTCTTTGTCACACCACTCATCCGTATCTCCGCCACCTCCATCTTCCTCTCCTGTGCCTTTGTTATAGGCCACTTATCCGTGCCATGGAGCATCGCCGGCCTCACCACCATCTTATACAGCTTTCCTTTCAACTCTTGTCACACAGGACCCCACTCATCTTCCTCCAGTTCTTCCAGCTGCATGTTATTCGGTGCTGTATTTCCTCATCCAGGTCATTATTCCTCTCGACGACCGACCCAAGGTACTTGAATTTCTTCCCTGAAGTTAACCTTTCACCCTGGAGTCGTATGATCATATCCTCGTCACTCCCCCGTTGACATATATTCGGTCTTTACCCGGTTAATTTTCATGCCTCTCTCCTCCAATACCTTTCTCCACTCTTCCAGGGTCTTTTCAAGCTTCTCTTGGGATGATTCACAGAGGACAGTATCATTGGCAAACATCGTGCTCCCTGGTGCCTCCTTCTTGACGTCCTCCACTAGTACATCCATGACCAAATCAAAGAGGCATAGTCTCCATCAGGGATCAACTCCCTGATGGAGCCCTATGACAATGGGGAACCCCTCTGTCATGCCGACACTAGACCTGACCTGAGTTTTCACTCCCTCATACATCTCCTTCACCAACCTCACATACTTTTCTGATACCCCTTCTTCCTCATACACTTCCATACCTCCTGTCTGGCCACTCTGTCGTATGCCTTTTCCAGGTCTATAAACACCATATGTAGCTCTGCCTGCATCTCCCTATATTTCTCCATCAATCACCTTAGCGTAAATATTGCATCCATTGTCCCTCTTCCTGGCATAAATCTCCTCACCAATTTTTGTTTCCTGCCGTATCCTTCCTTCAATTACTCTTTCCCATATCTTCAGTGTGTGACATCAGCTTGATCCCTCTGTAGTTGCCACAATCTTGAACATCTCCTTTTCCCTTGTAGATTGGGACGAGAATGCTTTTCCTCCATTCCTCTGGTATCTTTATAATACTATATAAATATATACTATAATCTTGATAGTACTATATAATTTAGTTTACATAATTACTAGCTTCCCATCAGTAGTTTTCCTTCAAATTAGTCTTATTTGTTCAAAATGATCTTTTTAAATCTTATATTTCAGTCTTCCAAGGCTCCTAGAAGATCTAGGTGCATCAATCAATCACTTAGATCTTGGTCTCCTGGAATCAAGCAACACCTATTTTGCTAACTTTCCTCTTTCATTTTTTTTCAAAAGTAACTTTGTGTTAGCTCTGCTTACACATTCCAGAATGCTAATAAAGTCAATTTCCTTACTAGCCTCTTCATTTTTAACATAATTCTACTATTGATGCCATCTATATTCTCCTTATTTTTCTTAGAACTCTCATACTTTGGCTAATTTATTTCTAACCCATCTCTCATATTCCTGAGTTAAAATTTGTTTGAACACTGGCTTGTATATAGCTAGTTTAGTGCTTTGGCTAATTTCTTTGCTTAATCCTTTGTGTATTTCCATTTTGGTTTACATCCTCACTAAAAATTATACCTAAATAACTGAAATATTTTCTTTGTTTGTAAGTTCTCCATTCATGATGCAGATTATTTTTTTCATGTTCTTGCCTAGTTTCATAATTTCTCTTTATTGCTGATTTTTATGCCATATTTGTTGTTCAGTTATTCGGTTAAGAATTCCAGAAGACTTGTATCTGGATTTCTTTAAGAGTATGATATCATCTTAGAGTGAAATTTGATCCCCTGTTTACGTGAATCGGTTTGTTCTTCCTCAAGTTTCTCTTCTATAAATTTTTCTTAGCATCTCAAATATGCTTATATAAATCTTGCATGGAACATTCAATAGAGAACTTCCTCTTAATTCTCTTACTGTTTTACTTCCCTTTTTGTAGATGTGAACCCTGCTGCAATCATGAAATCAAAACCATGCCTTCTGAATGCAGTGTAATCACTGAAAAAGCTAAATTCCTCCATCTATATTCAGGTATTTCTGGATATATGTTATCTTAATCCATCATCTTTTCCACATTTCAGGTATCTTCTGGCTGACTTTTCTACTTCAGTTGTTGACACACACACACTGATTGGAGTATATACTCCAGTTTGTAATTTATCTCTTTCAAAGTGAATTACTGAATATCTTTATCTTCAGTATCTGTTACTTCTGATTCCTTACGTACTGTCTTTTGAGTTGCCTCCAGAACATTTTGCCACCTTTATGATAGTTTTCTTTGTCTTCTCATCAAGGATTAGGCATTTATCTGTGCTGGCTTCACTGGCCCTGAAATCTTGCAGCTGTTCTTCCCTCCTCTCTCTCTCTCTCTATTTTTCCCCTTTAATCTGTATTTGTCTCCCTCTTTTGCTAGCCAATATCTAATATCTTTCCATCCTGTATAAACGTTCTTTCCATTTCTCTCTATATTCATTTAAGTTGTAAATACCTACCTCTCTTCTTTTAATAGTCTAATTTTGTGCATTCTTAAAAATCTCACTTCTGTCACCTGTATATTACTTTGATCTTTCCTTTTAACAGTCCATATTTCTGAACCATATAACAGTCTGGGCATTGCCATTCTGCAAAATTTAAGTTGGATTTGTTGTCTTGTTTTTTTTATTTAGTTTCCTTTTAATTGTTATACAGATTTTCTGAAATTTATTTTTTTCACCTATATATGTTATTATGAAACCCAAATAATTAAATTGTCACTTGTTGTATTATTTTATTTTCTATGATTAATCTGATATGATCTCTACCCTTAAATACCATGATTTTTGTTTTCATTTGTGAAATCTTTAAATTGTAATGTTGGCTTTATTTATTTTATTTAACTCATGAACTGATTTTTCAAGATGATCTTCATTATCTTCTAATATAACATGATCATCTGTATACAGCATTGTATTGATAACGGTTCTTCTGGTTGGATACCTTGTTTTATTGTTGTTTTGCCATATTTTTTTTTTTTTTATCAATATATATTGAATAGAGCTGGAGACAAATTATATCCCTGTCTTCTTACACCTTAATTTTATAATGGATAACATATTTCTCTTCGTCTTCCTTTTTATTTTTCTCTGTATATTTTATCAAAAGCTTTCTTATAATTTACACAGTATAAAGGCGAAATGCATTTCCAAATTGTTGTTTTTTTTTTTCGATACTTAGTCTTGAAAGATAGTATTATCTATACATTATCTTTCATGTCTGAAAAAAAAGTTACATGAAGAAACAACAGGTTTTTGAAGCATTTTATAGAACTTTTTTGCTTAATTTCTTTTTTTCTTCTTTCAGTATTGTAATATAATTATTTCAAATTTATATTAATTTGATATCCTTATCCAAAGATTTCCTTGCCTTATTTTGCCTTCTTTTGCTATCTATACTGCTTTCCTCCAAATACATACTTGACAAAAGCTCTCTTCTTGCAACTCTAACAACAACAACCTTGTCTGTGTGTTTCTTTTTCTACAGTTTGTCCTTCTCTAAACCAGTCTCAGCCTATGGCACTATGATTTCCTTGCCTTATTTTGCCTTCTTTTGCTATCTATACTGCTTTCCTCCAAATACATACTTGACAAAAGCTCTCTTCTTGCAACTCTAACAACAACAACCTTGTCTGTGTGTTTCTTTTTCTACAGTTTGTCCTTCTCTAAACCAGTCTCAGCCTATGGCACTATGATGGTGCTATTTGAGATTTTTGTGTTTATTTTTCACCATCTATTCAGATCATATATTCAGCTTTTCTGGTCCTGGAACTTGTGATCTGATAGCTGAAATTGTTCTTGCTGGAATTAGTGCTTATATTCTCCATTCCATTTAAAAATCTCCAACCTTTATCCAAGTTTTCTAACAGATGTGCCAAAGTATTCCAAATTAAAAATGTAGCATATACTCAATGGTTCAAGTTAAAAACTCCAGTCACCCACCTAATAAAAATAAAATAAATACATAATAATAATAATAAAAATTCTAAAGCCAAACGTATCAGCCAGCTGTACTAAACTTGCTCTTGTTCAAACGGCAGTCAGGCTGTCAATTACCTTGCTAAGGTTGTTGGACAAAACTTGTGCCTTGCTACGTATCCACCCCCCTCTCATTCTGGTGGAACAACAGCATCTAAATATAAGGCTTCAATCTTCTCCTCAACTCTATTTAGATACAAGGCAAATCTTTCCCTTTTGTTCCACAAAACACCTTCAGTATGCCTCCTCAGATGTTTTGTCAGAAAATCAGGAAAATACTCAGTAGCCTAGATATTAATTACAGGAATACCTCAATTATCGCGGTTATTGTTGCCACGAAAAATACCGCAATAATCGAATCCACAATAATTGGGATAAATAATGAGTGTAAAATGGGTGATCATTGCCAAAGATTTTTCAAATCTATTAATTAAATTTTATATACAAAGTAAAAAAGAAATGTGTTAAACGTGTTAAGTTAAAAAATGAAGGTTCATTTAGAAAAACAAGACTATTCTTTAATCTTTATTTATATATAAGGAGTACATACAGTACATACGATTATTGTTTCTTGGATAAAAAATTGGTGTAGAGTTGTCTAGTGGAATTTTTTCTTTCTTTTTTTCTTCGTATAAAACTCGGTAGCAATGGATGGAATTTTCAATTTCCTGACCAACTTTCATTGATCGCTCAAGATTAGGATTGGCGTTCAAGATTTTTATCTTTAAAATTTTCAGCAATTCTAAACATTTCTTTAAGGGTAAATTCCTTCGGTGCCACATCAATTTGTTCGTCATTATCATCGATTTGCACATCGTAAACATGTTCTCTCCTGAGGTTAATTAGGTCTTCATCATCCAGCTCCTTATCATGTGACTGAAGCATGTCTGAACATCACCTTTTTCAATTTCTTTTAGTTCGAGATCGAAGCCAAGCTTAGTTATCTCATTGATAACACGGATTACTTCATTTTCAAATCCTTTAAAATCATATGCATAATGAGGAATAATCTTTTGCCATGCCGCTCTCAGGTTGCTAGACGCTACTTCACTCCATGCTTCCTTGACATTCTCAATGCGATTTTTGATATTGAATGCCTTCCAGAATTCTGTCAAAGTCATAGCGTCATCTCCTGTAGTCTTTACTATTGCTTGTGAAAAAAGTTGTTCGTAGGTAATATGCCTTAAAGGATGCGATTACACCTTGATCCATTGGCTGGATGATGGAAGTGGTATTAGGTGGTAATTAAATAACATTTACATTTTTGTGCAAATCATTCAGTGCTGTTGGATGACTAGGTGAATTATCTAATATCAACAAGATTTTAAAATCAAGATTTAATGACTTGCAGTACCTTTCAGCTTCAGGACAAAAATAGTTTTTAAACCAATCCTCAAAAATAGTTTTTGTCATCCAAGCTTTTCTATTGAATCTCCAATGAACAGGAAGAAAATTTTTATCTAAACTTCTAAGCAGGCGAGGATTTTGTGGACGATAAATAAAGAGAAGCTTCATCTTGTAATCTCCAGAAGCATTGCCACATAGTAAAAGTGTTACACGCTCCTTCGAAACCTTGTAGCTAGGCTATGATTTTTCATTTTTTGCTAAAAATGTTTTAGTGGGCATTTTTTTCCCATAATGCGCCTGTTTTGTCAGCATTAAATATCTGATCATCATGATAATTTCCTTCTTCAATGATCTGTTGCAATTCACCAGGAAAACTAACTGCTGCTGTTTCATCGGCACTTGCAATTTCACCTTGTACACGAATACTATGAATGCTCGATCGCTTTTTGAACCGATCAAACCAACCTGAACTTGCAGAGAAAGATTCTTCCACTACTGATGCCGAATAATTTTCACTTTCTAATTGTTTTCTTTTTAAAGTTTCAAACAAATTTACTGCTTTTGTTTTATAGTCATTTGACTAAGAGGAATTCTCTTTTGGTTACAATCTTCTATCCACACTGACAGTAGCGTTTCCATTTCAATCATAAGATGGCTTCTGTTTCTTGTAGTTTGGGGCCTAGACGAAGTCAATGCACTTTGTCCTAGTTGCTTATAGTTTGCAGTGTGGTCTAAAATATGGCGAACATTTAGATCATACTCTCTTGCAATTTTGGCTTTGGTTATGCTTGCTTCATACTTATTTATCATATGCAACTTATCTCCAAAGCTGATCACTCTACGTTTCTTCTTGATAGCTGTAGACTTGATATCATCCTTGTTTCTTTTAACATTCATTGTAGGGTTAAATAAGAAGAGAAATAAATATCCACATGTACTTCAGGCAAAGGCAGACAGTTACTGGTGAGTGGTGAGCAGGTGCTGTCGGATAAAAACGAAGCGCTACAAGAGAACGATACCTGGAGAGTGGTGACTCAAACTGGTTGCATATGTAGTGGGCTACATCTCGCAGCCACGATAATTCGAATTTGGAGCACAATAATTGGAATTTTAGTATCAAATTACAAACTGTGATAATCGAGGTATTCCTGTAATTGTCTGGTCTAGATGGTATCCCTACGGTCGTGCTAAAAGCTTCTCCAAAACTAACACCCATCCTGTATTACCATCGCATCTACCCAGCAGCATAAAAGCAAGCTTTTATCCAGCTGTTCCTAAAAAGGGAGACAAAAGTCAGCCATTGCCATTTCCTCGGTACTCAAAAGTGATGGAAAAGTCATAAACGACCAGCTTCTTCACTACATGTTATCAATAAGGATTTTGCCATTCTTATTCTATAGCAGACATCCTCGCTAATCTTACCCACAAGATTCTCCAAATCTTTCCTTTCCTTGGACACAGGCTAAGGAAAGATTTTTTATGCTGGAGGATTCCCTTATCAGATTTTTCCATCAATGCAGCAGTTTTTCAAGGCTCTGGGTCATCTACACTCTTTCCAATCCCATTCATCACTCTGCTGATTTCAGCATACCCCATTCTTCTTTGTCATTCACAGAACCTTATAGCAATCAGATGACTTGTATATCAAGATCTTCTATGAATAATGCATTAGACACTGGTTTTCCAGTCATTCTCAAGTGGAGTGAATATAATTTAATAAATTTTCACACTACTGAAACATAATCCTGTCTTCTTTCCTGGAAGAAAGACCATTCCTCACTCTCCTTTTGATAGCGACAAAGAACTTTCACAGTAGCCTGTACTGGCATAAACAGGTCCATAGCGTCCACCTCATTTAAAAAAAAAAGAAAGCTACTATTCTTTTTTGTTCTAAACATTATTTCTCTTCTGTCCAATATTGTTCTTGCATTTGGTATAATGGGCCAAAACTTCCTGCAGGATGCTTGATTGTACCTGAAAGAAAGCTCTTTGGTTAATAGATCCCACTCTCTCTCTCTCAACGACTGCTTTTAACTGCCTTCTTTCCACTGAACTGACCATAATTTCTCCACTTATCCCTATTCATATATGAATAAGAGCAGCTTCTAGCTGGAACAATATGCTCTTCAGCTCCAAACTCACTGAACCAACTTCTCAATCTCTTTTTATCATTCCATATATCCCAGACCTTTGGAACAGTCATCCCTGTACTGTTTTTCCTAAGGAGCGTAATCTTCAAGAAACATATTAACATATTCCTTTCTTTCCCACACTTCCCCACACATGACACTATCGTGTATTTAAAAATAATAATAATAATTTTTGGACCTTGTCACCCTCACTTTTGAAATGATGAACTAAAAGGTGAATTCTCATTAAAGTCAGACATAGATACATCTAACAGTAGACTGAATTTTTGCATTTGCAGTGAGTCATGGGATTGAAATATAATAATAATTAGAATATTAGAGTGATCAATCAATTTCTTGATATCTACTCTCAAAGCTGTACATGCTACTATGAGAGTACTACATGGTTACATTTACATTACCAATCTCCTATCAACAGTTTTCCTCCAATTTAGTCTAAGACATGTCAGCATTCCAATATTGTTGGATCTTGGTCTTCCCCTGGGTCTTTTTCTTGTCATCTTGTCATCAAACGCATGTTTTGCTAACCTTTCCTATTCTGTTTAAATGACCATACCATATTAGATTAGCTCTGCTCACATATTCTTGAATGCTAACAATGTCAAGTTCCTTCTGAATAGCTTCATTTTTAATATGATTTTGCTATTGATGGCATCTCTCTAGGCCCGTAATTTTTTTTAGAACTCTCATATCTGTGGGTTCTATTCTTTGACCAAGGAATTTTTTTTCATCTCAGATTCAGATTACTGTCTGGTATACTGCTAGTTTAGTATTTTGGCTAATTTCTCTCATATTCCTTATAAATTTATTCAGCTGGCATCCCACCACCAGCTTTGCTTATTCTGTGGTCTATTTCCAAATTTAATTTGCCATCTTCACTAAAAACTGTACCTAAATAGCTGAAATATTTTCCTTATTTTGTAGGGTCTCCAATGAGAATGCAGCTAAAGCTTTCTATGTTCTTAACTATTTTCATAGTTTTGGTCTTTTTTTATTGCTGATTTTCATGCAAGATTTGTTGCAGCTGTTATTCAATTTAGTCAGAGAATCCTGGAGATTTACACTGCTAGGAGTACATCATCATCATCTGCATAAAGAGCTAAGTTTGATATATTTGATTCTAATATCAGGTTTAGTGTCACTTTCTTTCATAATGCAATCCGTATAGATGAATAAGAGTGGAGATAGTTTGCGCATGCTTGTCTTATACCTGATTTTACATTGAACCATCTTCCTGTATTCAGTTCTAACTGCTGACTTACAACTTAAATATAGATGGTGTATTACTCGGAATGATGTTCCATTTACCCTATGTAATTGTAGTGTTTTGAGCAGCTTTTTTTTATGCACATGCTTTTTGTCTTTTTTTGTGTCTTTTGTTGTATGTCTTTACTAGATATACCAAACTTACTTATTGATCATTGTTATATTTCACAATTTCTCAACTATTTGTTGTAAAGTGAAAAATATGGTCTTGATCAATCTCTGATTTGCCTGAACTCAGCTTGCTCTGTTCCAGTTTTCTCTTTCACAATTTTTCTTATCTCCCTTCTCAAGTATGCTTACATAAATCTTATCTGGAACATTTAGTAGAGAAATTCCTCTGTAATTCTCACATTCAACTTTATTCCCCTTTACACATGGGAACTAGCTACTTCGGTCATCTGAATTGAACCATCTGACCAGGCCCTCTGAATTATGCATAATTCAGAATATAAAAGTTTTACAGAATACTTTTATATACCTCTATATTGGAGCATTTCTGGTTTAATATCATCTACTTCGGCTTCCTTTCCACATTTCAAGCTTCTGATAGCTTTCTCTACCTCTAGTATTGATATGTACTCCTGTTTGCTTCCCTCTTGAATATTTTCTACTACTGTTCTGTCACTGCTTGTTTCATTTGTCTTTCAAAGTAATTACTTTAGACATCTAGAATATACTTCAATTTTCACATCACCATTATCTTTGATTCCATAGTATCCTTTCATCTATTTCTAAGCTTTTCAAATAGCCTTCAGAACATTTTACCACTTTCTTGATATTTATCTTCTATATTCTTACCATAGTCTTTCCATGACTTTTGTTTACTACTTTTACACATAGCTTAGCTCTCCTACGTTTTTCTCCGTATTCTTTATATATATTTGGTTAAGAAACCAAACCAAAGTCTCTGACATCATAAGAAGAGAGAAACATCTGAAGTGGCAATGGGCTGGGCATATTGCTCGAAGACAAGATCAACGATGGACAAAAGAAGTACTGGATTAGATTCCATGAGAGGAAAAATGATCATGAAGCCAACCTAAATCACAGTGAATTGATGATATCATCAGATTTGCAGAAGTGACATGGGAAAAGGAAAGCCATGGAAGACAGTTTTGTAGTAATTTTGGAAAGGTCTTCATCTAGCAGTGGATCAACAGTGGCTGATAATGATGATATATATTTAAAAACTTTCTTATATATTGTTCTTTTAATGTGATATTCATTTTTATCCTACTTAAAACTAAGTGATGATCTCTTCCAGTTTCAAATCAAGTATCCTGAACTAGCATGAAGATATCACTATCAACAATAACATTAGTCAATGATGTTTTTTTAATTCTTGTGTCTTCTCTCCACACATGAACTTGTGCACATCTTTATTTTGGAGTAATGATCTCTATATCCTGAGCAGATATCCAGTAGATATTTACCATTATTATTAATTTGCCATTCTCTTCAATTTTTTTTGAAACATTTCTGTATTGGGGAAATTTGTTTCCTACTTTGCTGTTTAGATCTTGATTGGTGACCACTTTTTCCATTTTCTTGATGTCAGCTATCCTCCAATAACTGAAAAATTATTATTAGAGTAATGAATATTCTAATTCATTTTATAAAAAAAAAATATACAGGCATCCCTTGCTTAACGTGGTTTTGCTTAACACAGAATTTGATTAACTCGGCGAAATTAATTGTGGCAAGAGTTTTAATTAATGCTCCTTTAAATTTACCAAAATTCCACCAAATACGACATCATTGCTACAACTCATGGACATGGGCATCATTGCAACTTTCAAAGCCTATTTTCTTAAAAAAACATTCTCAATGGCAGTAGAAACAACAACCGGAGAAAATGCGATTATGCTCCAAGAATTTTGGAAAAATTTTAACATTAAACACTCGATTGAAAACATTCATGATTCTTGGGAGCAAGTGTCTTCTAGCTGCATAAGAGCTGTTTGGAAAAACCTTTTGCAGAATGCTCTAATGACTTAAGTGGTTTTCAAAATCTTGTGAACAACATGGTTGAAGAAATCATTGCAATTGGTAAAGACCTTGGTTTTGATGCCGTTGATCAGATGATGTTAAAGAATTATTGGATTCAGATTCAAAAGATGTCAACGATCTTCTTGAAATTGAACAACAACGCCCATATGAAGACAACGAACAAATGGAATGTGAAGATGAGTTCCAAAGGAGATAACAATCAAAGAACTGGATGGAATATTTCACAGTTTAGAATCGCTTAAGCAGCAAATAAATGATATGGATCCAGATGTTAATCGAATAATGCTTGTTTGCTGAGGTCTAGAGAATCATTTTGCTTGTTATCATAGAATTTATGCTGATAAGAAAAAAAAACTAAAACTCTTCAAACGACTCTTGATAACTTTTTTTGGATAAAAAATTGCCATAACTAATGTAGGTACAAGCATTTATTAAACATTTCTTTGCATTCGTTTTTTTTTATCTTTCCTAAAAGAGTACCATATAAAACGAATTATTTAATACAGTATTCGATCATGGACAAATTGTAATTTTTACAATTGATTATTATATTTGATTAACACGATTTTCAAAGCTTTGAAAATTATTGGCATAATATAGGAAAATAAAATTATATGTTGAACATGAAATATTTCTGCATTTCTGTACTATTTGTTACATGTTTTGGAAAGTGTGGATTGACACAAGGCTTTCTATAAATTATGCTAGATGTAATATTTTTAATTTCTTAATTTCTTCTGACTGATGTAGGACTAAAGGTTTTTATACTTTTATTTTAATGCATGTTTTAAGTTTCATTTGTAATGCTTCCTCAGTCTAAATCTGCAGTGGTACTTCTTAAGATTTGATGAGTTAAGCAGAATTCACTAAAACAGTTGAAGAAATAAGACAGCACTTCTTATTTCTTCTAGACTATCTTTTGTGTTATAGAATTGGTATCAGGGCTGTGGAGAAATCAATTACCAAAGTAAGTTGCTGCATACAGGCTACCATATCCAGTCATGATTCAATTTGAACTGTTCTTTGTTCATTGGCTACCTGCCTGGTTGATTAAGTAGATAGTGTTTTATATAACCAACAACAGTGAATTTGAATCCTGATGTTTATAAATCGAGATGGCAGATGATTTGCATTGTTTGGTGAGAGGCCACCACACTGCTTAGTCTACATATGGTACTAATATGCTAGAGTTTCCAAAGAATGCTGTTTTTAAATGTAGATATTTATGAAAAAAAAATAATATTTATTAGTAATAATAGATATTTGTGAAATAACAGTTTGGAATGTAGGTTTTTTGGAATGAACAAGTTCATTATGAACATGCGTCCAACATATAAGTGAACTCTTGCTCTATGTGCTCAGTTTTGAAGTCTCTCTAGCAGTAACATCTGATTTTGTCTATTAGTTATGTAGTGAATTCACTTTAGATGTGCATGCTTCTTTACATAATCCCATACCAAAAATCTTAAGTGTGTGAGAGATCAGTATTACAGTGTGGCCAGGAAACAAGTTCTTTTCTTCTTATTAGCATTTCTTTATTTTACTTTCATTATATGTTTTTTAAGAGCTAGTCTAGCCTAATAATTTACCTAAATTTTGGTTGCACATCAATTGCTAATCCAGTTTTACATACCTTTAAAACAATTTCTTTTGAACTATCCATACTCCCCATCACTTATTAGAATGGGATGATTGTGCATGTGCAAAAAACTCAGGAACAATTAAACAGTCTTAGATTACATAATTCTCAGCATTTGCCAAAATGACAGCATTATAAATGCAAATATTCTTTTGCAGTGTGTGCATGCATGTGTATTGCATATGCATGCACGTGTGCACACACAGGAATTGTATTTTATTTTCATATTTTATACTGAAATTGTATAAAATGTTAATGACTTTAAATTTTCTTTCTTTTGCTCTGTTATTGGTTACACAACAAGGCAATATGAATATATCATAATAGTAACTATTATACTTTTTTTTTTTTTTGTGGAAAATGACATTGAACTCAGTATGGATTAAACTTATGTAACTCAAATATTTACCCTTTTTTCATTTAAGCTACCTTGTTTTTCTAGAAAACTATCATTAGTTATGAGGCTGGGCAAATATTTTTTCTGCTGTTAAATTTAGAGCAGTCTAAGTGTTAAAATAATTTTAATTAAAAATTAGAATTTTTTTTAACCATGTGCATTAAATTATGGGGTGTTTTTTTATTTAATAAATGATGTATGTATTAGAGAGAAAGAGACAGTGATATATGCAGGTGAAGGACAGGGGGGTTCCATTAGATCTGGATCTCCTCTTCCTAAGATGGACATATTTCTTTGCTCGAAAGATCACTATGCTAAAATGACAGATGATGCACCAGTTTTTTTACTGTCATTTTGGTGGATTTTATCATTATATTGAATTATTACTAGTTGATAGCACATCAGTAGATAATAATACAGAATTAATTCTAAAACAAGATGGATGTTCCTCCAAAATTTCTGCATGTGTCACTGGTTGAGAAAAGCATGGGTGTGTTTTTGAGAGGGAGGAAGGAAGGAAAGACTAAGTGTAGTGTATGCATGAATACAGGGTTCAGTATTAAAAATTTACTATTTTACTATCCTATTGCTTGCACCCACAATTTGGTTTGTATATTTTGCAAAAAAAAAAAAAAAAAAAAAAAAAGGAAAAAATCCCACTTAAATATGTACTTCGGCATGCCAGATTTTCGTTATTGTCAAAAATGTTTATTTTTAACCATTTCTTATTGGTTAGCTGTATTATACAAAAATTATGTTAATCCCTTTAGCATGTTATGAAATGTTTGTGAAATTTGGTTTAAAATTTTTAGTTGCAAAATATATTTGCATATTTCACTTTCTTCAAGAGATTTTTCCACATATTAATTATTGTAGTACAAATGAATTATTATTATTATTATTTTATTTCCTCTCCCAAAATTTCTATTTATTTAATTTGAAACATACTGTGGTAACACTGAGCTGGCATTCTGAAAGTAGAAAAAAAAACACCACCAGTTTCACGATAAACATGAGTTGTGAAAGATTAATCAGATACACATTTTTGTTGTTTTCAGTTTAATTCCATTCAATATTCATTACATTAAATAAAAAAAAATGTTTTTTGCTTTCACAGTATTAAAATGTCAATGTAATCTGACCCTAAATTATACATAAAGATGCCCAATCTGATGTTTACATTTTCTTTTTGAAAGGAAAGTTAAGAAAAGGAGAATATAAAAGTTTGGTTTGCATAATTTTCCAGTACTTTATAAAAAAAAAAAATAATAATTAAACACAATTCACTTTGAGGAATTGAACAAAAAAGTTAGTTTGCTTAAAAATCATCACTTCAATGTTTACCATTGACTTCAGGTTTCTCTTTTATTATAGATAGGATTAAAAACACAAATCCTTTAAGTCTGGAGTATTGTGTTGTATAATTTATCAATCAAATACCTATCCACATATACACTTTGCTTGTTGACATAGAGCCATCTGAAGTCATGAAAATTTCACACTATAATAAATGCTGCTTATGACAAAAATTTGAGATTTGTGAGGGAAAAAATTAATTTTGATATGTGACAACCTATTTTTTTTATCAAGTAAATATTGCAATATTTACAGTAATGCTTCTCGGTCACTAGTGTCCATTGGATCATATAGTGGTAAACAGACATTAGAAAATAATATTTATTTTTTAGTCTTTTATAAGAAAATATTCTTGTATTGCACTGAGTAACACTGATTTTTTTATAATGATAAGAATATAGTACTTTATCATGGCTGGCATACCTCTTTATGTGTTTATGAACTTATAAAGTGATTGGTGATGTTATCAGTTTATTTGCATTGCTAAGTTATTGAATATATATTTGAACTAAATACTATGAAGGTTAGTTGTTTTATGCATATATAATTTGTTTTTTTATTAAAAGTAATTTAAAGACATTTATGGAACTGTTATGTTTAAGTATATCATTTTCAGAATCACATCACCAAATAATTTTTGAATATGAAATCTGCAAAACAATTAAAGTACATATAAATTTATTGAATTCTTTGAAGTAGTTGATAATTCCAAAACACTTATAAATCGAGTAAAGCTTTAGTAGATTTTCCTTGTAGTAGTTTGACTTGGGAAATTCTATCAAGACATAACTTAGCAAATCTACTTACTATTTGTTAATGTTTTAGTGATAATTTTGATAATTTATATGGAGTTCTCTACCATTTTAATGCATTTATTATTCACAGAAAGATATATATTAATTTCCACATTTTCATAGTCATGTTAATTTTCTGTCTGACATTATTATGATCATGCGTAATTATGAGTACAATATTATGAGTACTGTGTAATTGTATCCGTGGGAAGAGAGAGAGAGGGAAAAAGTGCTGAAGAACTTTAATGTACTTATGTCCATCTAAATAGACCTCAAAGATATCATCTTAAATGCTTCATGCCAGTACATAAAATTATTACAGTGAACTAACAAGAGCATATTCACACACACATACATGAGTGTATATCAGTGAACTAAAATGCACATAGTTCAAAATGTAATCGGATGATTGGTTAGTTAAATGTTTTTCTAACTTTATTTTTTTGTATATTTCTGATGATGGCTTATTAATACGGCAGACAAAATGCAGAAATTAATGTCTTTTTATCTGCAACTAATAAATTTAACACCCTGATTATTCCAAATAGTTTCTCATTATTTGTGAATTCATGCAGTTATCTATAGACATGTTTCGAAAGTAAACTTTTTTACTTTCAAAATGCAACTTTCAAAACCAAACTATAAAAACAAAAAAATTGGATATTTTTCTGGCAAGATGTATTTGACGCATATATCTGAAGCCTTAAACTTATACTGCAGCATTGTGAACCAGTGTGAACTACGTAGTCATATCAGTATGTTACTGCTTAAAGTTTTGTACACAGCAATTAAGGTCATTAATAATAAATTTAATAACTTTTTTATTTTTACATTTTATTTGCCATCAACAAATGCTAAAATAAAAATAATTGAACAGCTATTGTTCAATATTATTTTTTGCTATAAATATTATTCCTTCAAAATCTGTGAATTCTATATTTATGGCACCAAGAAGTGTTTGCTGTACTTGTAGAATAACAGTATTCTAAACGATAATGCACTAGTTTTACAAATCTTGTTTTCTCAGATGATTTCAAACGTAGCAGTTTCATTATTATTAGCAATTAATTTCTCTTCTCTAATATGAACTTACTATTATTGATACATAACTCCATCTGTTTTAAAGTATATAGAAATTTAATTTATAATTATCAAAAAAAAAAAAAAAGAAATAATCCATTCATGCTAATTTGTTGTAATATATTTTGCTCATAACCCCACATGAGAGGTCACAAAACCTATAACACAACAGCTCGGTGGGCAGGTGATTAGAGAAGAAATTAATCTATTAATATGTTTCATTGGCATTGCTTGGTTTGGCAGCATACCATTTAATTATAATAAAGTTGTTCTTATTTCTTTCTTCAAAAAGTCATTCATTTGTAGGAAATTGTTTACATAGTTGTGCTGCAGATATTTTATGGAAGGATAAAAATTTGATGTCTAGTTTGGCTTCAAATTGTTGTTTTATGGTTCATTCAAGATTCATTTTCTGATATATCCCCTCCCTCCATCCATCACAATCATAACCTGTATGCAACACTGATTCATTTTAGTGTTTGCTTTGGAAATGTTTTTCTAAAAAACATATACATGGGTAGACTATTAGCCATTATAGTAATTGTGATACTGTGAGTACTATTGTACATTCTAAATGTTGAGATACAGTATAGTCATCAATGACTAAGAGCCATTGAGCATTAGAACACCATACTGCATATACTTTCAGCTAGTGTTTTGCCACACTCACACTCACTCACTCTTAAGTTGTGTAGTTCTATCAAAGTACAAAATGTTTACTCTGTTGTAGCCTCTCTTTCAGCCATTATTTTACATTCTGATAAACAGATTTGATCTGTAATCACTGACAAAAGATGCAAGTGATGATAGTGTTGGACTTATGCAAAACAAAGAGTATTATATCATTCTGGATGTTAAGATAAATGTTAATTGGTCTTACTTTAGGCCTGGTGATGTCAACCATCAAAACAATTTTAAATAATATTTAGAAGATAAGAACATCTGCCAATGCCCATCATTGCATTGACTGCAACCAAAGCTAGCTTGTTCTAGAAACAGTTTGTTAGAGAAGATGGAATAACTATTGTTGTTGTTGTGGTTATAGCCTTTTGGCTGTTTGGGGGCCTCTCCCCCCCCCACACCAACCAACCACCACCACCACCACCACCACCATCATCATCATCTAGGGAAATGACTATGAGCAAGGTGGTTTCCCATTGCCTTCCTTGGTGTACTATATCCTATGACTAATCTGTGTGTTCATGGAGCCAGTTTACCTGCTTGTGGGATGAAAAGCCTCAGATAAACTGGTGAAGTATCTTCACTATTGGACCACTTGTATGTAAAAGCTTAATGGTCATCAATTGCCTCACTAACCTATAATATAAAAACGTTATGGGAAGGCCAACTACTCATCCTTTCCATTTTTGCATTACGAGATATTGAGACAGTTGATATGAAGTCAACAGATTCAGATGATCTTGTTCTTAGTCCATCCACAGTAATAAAAATATTAAAAGCTTCTGAAATTTCATTAATGGGTTGACATTTAAAAAATAAGTAATGGCTATTAAGAGAGAAATGTGTTTTCTGACTTTTTGAGTCTGATATATGACTCTGAAATGGTTACTTTATCATTGAGCATGCTTGCCATGCCTGTTTTAATTGCTCACAGACATATGACACTGATTTCCCAATATGATTAACTGATATGATGCAGAACAATCTGCACATTGCTATATTGTCACATGACTTTCTACTTTTCATATTTTCTGTTATGTTTATGATTTGATTTTTGGTTATTGGTTTTAGTGTAATATTTAAATCTATGCTTATAGACGCTTCTTCCATTAATGAACTTCTAATCATGTTATATTGTTTCTACATTTAAAATGGCAATATTTTAGGAAAAAGATGGAAAGAATACTTTGGCATTCTTTCCATCTTCTAACCATCCTATCCTCTCCAGTCAACAGCAAACCATGTTTATCCCTTATACATCCCATTAACTTGCTTCTTTTCTTCAAGGCTTATTTTCCTTGTGAATTTATACAGTTTTCCAATGTTTCCTAATGCTGAAGCCTTTTGTGCTTCTGCAAAACTATCCACATAAATGCCTTTTATCTTCTCTTGCAGATATTTTAATGAACTTGTCTTTCTAACTAGAATTGCTCTTATGAATTTCTTTAATTCTCTGAGATTTAGCATCCTCAAACATGTTGTCTTTCTTCTGTGGGTTTTCAGATTTTTATTCGATAACCAGTCTTTAATCTTTTTTCCCTTTCTTAGCACCCAAACAGTTTCTTTGCTGCCTGATTTTTTTATAAATTTTTCCACTGCTTCTCAATCATCTTCTGGACTCTCTACTTTCTTACATTTTAGCGTCTCATTTTCAGAAATTTGGAATTTATTTATTTTTTATCATAATAGGAAATTATTTCATATTTCATTTTAATTTTAACTTAAAATGAAGTTAAAAAAAGTTAAAGTTTAGACATATCATAGCTTATCCTTCCCTTTTGATTTCTAATTTTTTTGCTCCTATGCAGTTTTAATTTAAGTTTAGTTGTTACTAAGTAATGAACAGCTCCTACATCAGCTCCTCACCTTATTTTAACATCTAAGAGCAAACTCTTAAAATTACTCTTGATTGCAATATTGATCAATTTGGATTTTTGTTTTGCATCTGGTGATAATCCATTTTATGCCTTTATGGTTAAAATGTTTAAATAGACTTCCTCCTATCACAAGATTATTCATTTTACAAAAAATCACCAGTAGGTCCCCATTCTCATATCTTTGACCACATGCTTCATTACCTACTGCTCTCTCATCAAGCTGGCCTGGTTGGCTGAGTGGTTAGCGTATCTGCTCTCCAGCCAAAAGGCTGTGGGGTCAAATCCTGCCATGGGCATGGATGTTTGTAATTTTGTGAAAATACTAGTGGTGGTAGTGGTGGTGGATGGTAGATGGCATTGGTGTAGTTGCAGTTAGTTGGTGGAATGAGTGGTGGAGACAGAGTTGTTGAGCATGTACCCTCCCTCGATGAGTCTTTGGATTCCCTGGAAGTGTCAAGTAGTAATAATAATAATAATTATTTCTTTTTGTCAACTTTAGCATTTATGTCATGCATAAGAATAAGTGTGGCATGCTTTGGTACTTTTTCTATACATCTCTGTAGCTTATCATAAAATATCTCTTTTTCTTTAAGATCTTTCTCATTTGTTGGTGCATAATATAATCTAGCCATCATTATTCAATCACTTATGGGCTTCCAATTTATCAAGCTTTTACTTATCTCTTCACTAAATGTAAATGCTACTCTTTTGGGATTTTCATCTGATCCTGAATACAGCAGTTCATATCCATCTACAGTCCTCACACTTCCAAAAGCCTGTCCATCTGAGTTCACTTATTCCTAAAATAAAATATGCCATTCTGTACTTTCCCATTTTCATAATTTTTATAGCGTATGATAATAATAATGGCTGTGAGGCCCCTTTTATGGGGAGGTACGGCACCATCTCAGTTCCCCCCCCCCCCCATTTTTTTTTTTTTTTATCCGGGCTCAGGACTGGCATAGCTGATGAATCAGGCTTATGGCTGGGACTTTCTTAATAATTTCTTGTGTCTTTCCAGTGTGTTAAATTCTATGTTGCAATTAGCAGTATCTTTTTAGGTAAAAGTGGTGACCTTATCTGTTTCAAAGGTTCCTGTAGGATTTGCCTTTGAAACTTCATCCATGCATTCTTGCCAAATGAAATGGTGGTCATTAGGAATCCTGCAGACCATCGCACCTGATGTACTGGTTTATTTGGGTTTTTGGTTTCTATAATCAGGGAACTCAGTAACTAGCAGACAAACACAGACATAATCAGGATTGTGCATTTTATTATAAATTATTATTATTTTTTTAGGCATCTCCATAGAGTCACAGGACATGTTGCAGGAATCTTACTCTTGCTTGCATAGCACTTGTCATACCACTTCTTAAATATATTGCTCTCAGTTGCTTATCTACTCCCGTGCAGTACATTCCACTCACTCACTCGCTAATGTTTATAAGAAAAACTCTCCCTCCTCATCTTTAAAGGTACCTGTGGCAATAACGATCAAACACAACCACAGTAATAAACATTAAGTAATAAACATTTTCAGTGTGAAATATCTGACAAACTCAGATATTTCATACTGAAACTAAGAGTACAAAAAATAATCGGAAACCTAATTTTACTATCAGAGAGAGAGAGAGAGAGACACTCTCTCACTCACTCACTCTCTTGTATGCCTGATATAATGCAGGGGATTTGGTCTGCATTATATTGAATCTTACAGTTGTTCAGTATTAAAAGTGCTTAAGGTTCCATATTTTTTCATCCTTAAATGATTATGCATTGATGACATAAAAAGATTATGAACCACTCCTCAAAAATCTGCTTTTATTCATGCTATGACGATATGAATATGCTTAATTCCTGCTTGTTTTTGTAGTGGAAACACTTTGAGACCATTTTCAGTATGAAATATCTGACAAACTCAGATATTTCATACTGAAACTAAGAGCACAAAAAATAATCAGAAACCTAATTTTACTAGCAGAGAGAGAGAGAGAGAAACACACACACACGTGTGTGTGTGTGTGTGTGTGTTCAAAAACAGACCGGACTTTTGCTATAAAGACTTTATTGCTCATTTTAAGCACTGTCCCCTTCAAAGTAGTCCCCTCTACTGGCAATACACTGTTCCCACCATTTCTTCGATTGTTGGAATGCTTCCTGAAATGCACTTTTTGTGATGGTGGTGGTGTGCTGTTCTCTTATTGCATTTTCCTGAATCTTCTCTATGGTTTGGAAATGATGTCCTTTCAAAGTGGTTTTAAGTTTAGGAAACAGGAACAAGTCTACTGGGGCTAAGTTCGGAGAATAGGGTGGATGGGGCACATTGAATATCTGCTGTTTTGCCATATAATTGTGGATGAGGCACGATGCGTTAGCCAATGCATTGTCGCGGTGCAACATCTAAGTCTGGTTTTCCCACAGTGCAGGCCTCTTCCTGCACACAGCATCTCTCAAACATGCTAAAACTTTCTGGTACAACTCTTTGTTTATCATCTGACCACATGGTACAAATTCATAATGGATTTCCAATTAAAAAAAACAACACTAAATCTCTGAATAAGCGATTCCTATCTTTATCCTATTTGTTATCATAAACGTATCACATATATTACTTTCTTAGCATCCATGAAGAAAGTTTTCTGTTTCATTCACCTATTACTTCAGCCAAAGAATGTTCTTACATCTAGAATAATGTCCCTAAGAATTCTTTACTTAGTGCAGAAAAGTACTGTTGTTTCTTCAAAATTTACTTTACTCTGTAAAGTAAACTTTAGATGCTAAAACTTTCTGGTACAACTCTTTGTTTATCATCTGACCACATGGTACAAATTCATAATGGATTTCCAATTAAAAAAAACAACACTAAATCTCTGAATAAGCGATTCCTATCTTTATCCTATTTGTTATCATAAACGTATCACATATATTACTTTCTTAGCATCCATGAAGAAAGTTTTCTGTTTCATTCACCTATTACTTCAGCCAAAGAATGTTCTTACATCTAGAATAATGTCCCTAAGAATTCTTTACTTAGTGCAGAAAAGTACTGTTGTTTCTTCAAAATTTACTTTACTCTGTAAACATGTTCAATTTCCGTTGTTTGATTTTCCACAGATATTATCATCATTTATTAATTGGAATTGGTTGGCAATTACTTCAAAATCAATCGAGATACATGAGAACAAACCACCATCTATTTTTATACATAGTAGAACAAATTCCTAAAAAAAAAAAAGTAGTCTGTTTTTTAGGAATTTGTCAGTGGTAAGTTAGTTACCTCTCTTCTCAATCTTCTGCCCTTTTGCTGTTGTACTTACAGGTCGAGTAACCTTTGGTGTTTAGAATCTATGCGAAAAGTGTGCATTAGTTCCAGACGTCTTAAAAATTACAGTTTTTAAGAATAGTGTGTATGTAGTCATACTAGTTCCAAATTTTTGTCCCATTTTTAGTAGCAACTTGTTGAAACTAATTAGATTCTAAAAGCAAAGGAAATAGTACTGATATAATTTAAATTAATTTTTTGGGATACAAATTTTGTGCTTTTATATCTGAATAATCTAAATAAAAAAAAATTAATAACATAAACACTTAAGTAAAGTCAACTCTTACTAATTCATAGGGATTACAAGAATTTTTCTAAAGTGGTTATTAATGGTACCTTTTCTTATGAATAGCATTGGGCTATGGGGTTTTGGACTTTTTTTATAATTTGCCATTGTGAAGTTAAGTTGTTTGCAAGAGTTGACTATACAGAATTCAGTATAAGATAAGGTAGTTATATTAAAGAAATCCTAGGATAGATAACCTTAGACTTCCAGAACCACAAGTCTGGTATAGAGAAACTCTGAAGTAAATGGATGTTAATCATCACTTGGTTTCTATTATATATACAAATTCATATCTGATGCATTATTTCAAAAAACATATATTGCATCCACAAATATCAGAATTCTGAGTATGTGCAAACTCTCCTTTCATTTATTTATTCATTATTATTTTCTTGCATGGATTTTATTACTTACAGTAAACACAAATAGCCTATTTGCATGTGTTAGGAAGAGATGTGCAGACAGTACCAACTGTAGAGTCTCTTATGTGAATGTGCGGGTGATAATTGGCATCCTAGATGCCAAGGAAAGGGGAAAAAATACCCCTCTGGATTATGAATTGAAATCTCAGAAGGATTCTTGTGCTATTAATTTGATCATCTATGCATGATCCTAAACAAATGGTATGTTGCTCTATTAACGAGTCCATGCACAGTGAAAACTTGGTATAAGGGCCAGATATGGTGTACCAAGATGATGATTTTGCCATACTGAATAAAAAGGAATGTCTGAAATCTATGCTTTTAAAATATACATCAAAACAGTTAATTCTAATGCTAATTCTCCTTCATTTCACTTACAACTATTGGATCCTCTATTTGCATCAAGGAGTGCACAAAAACCTGTACTCCTAAAGTATCTTATAATCAGGTAATCTGACTATAGATGACTATATATATCTGCATCTTCAAGATATAATAAGTATATAAAAAAAAATAAGATTTCTATAGTATGAAAATATATCAGGGTTATTCATAGGAACAAATATAACTTCTTTTCAAAGAATTAGTTAATGTTCTCACTAATTGATTATTCTTAAAAAACTGCCTCCTTGTCTGAATGCTCAAAATTTTGAACTACTCTCATGGGTCTAAACACAGAAACATCAGTATCAGCCAGATATATGGCCAGTTTGTAAATGATTTCCTGATTATTCAGCATGTTTGTAACATTATCCATACTATGAAGTGTTTATATTTGCAATGTGTAACATGTTCCTAAAGATGTCCCTTTAACAAGGAGAAAGCAGAATAATAGGAATAAAAAAGTTCTACTTCAGTTACAAATTACTCATTTATTTATTTGATTAAAAGAATTCAAAACGAGCACAATAAACTCCTTTTCTTAATTTTTACCTTGCCCCTTTTTCCTCTCCCTAGGTTTTGCATATAGATAGATCAGGTTTGCTTATGAAAGTAAATAGTAATGCTTTTATTATTATTATTTTTTTAATAATGCCACATCTTATTTGAGGTGCTTTATACTAATGAGGTAGTCTCAAATCTGAATAATTGAAGACCTGTGATGAAGTTTAATTCTTTCTAATGTATAACAAGTATATTATGAATATGCTTTTTTTTTTTCTTTCAATGAAATCAAGTAATTTTAGGCTTTAGTTTCATTTGTGATGCTGCTTTAATATTCTTCTTTCAACCATATAATTTTCAATCTTTTGAAATCTACTGACAGTTATGACTGAAACCAAATTTTAGTCATATTAATGCTTTCCTGATATGAATCAAATGGTAGAAAGAACCAAAGCTTTCTTATATGTATAACTTTGTATGAAAACTGAAACCTGATATGAATCAAATGGTAGAAAGAACCAAAGCTTTCTTATATGTATAACTTTGTATGAAAACTGAAATGCTGCAATCTCAAAAGTAAGCCTTGTGATCCCCAATACATCTAAGCAATAATTAAAAATGCTTTGAAATTTTATCATAGCAGTAGCATAGTGATAATTGAAATCTACATTTCTGTACTCATCAGAAGTGATTTGTTGATATACTCTGAAGAATGACATTGAGTTGAACAATCTTTGAATCTTGAATCATCATTGAGGATGATAGTTTTCTTTTCTTGAAACTTAAGGATTTTGCTTCTTGCAAAGTAGACAAACAAGCCTAAGAACAAATGGAGTTGTTAGACATACTGACATTGCATTGTCTTGGTGATAATTTTCAAGAACCTAACTCATTTCATGAGGTAATATGTCATTATAATTCTTGTATTTATTGCCTCCTTATATACTTATTTTTTGTTATGCTAAACTTTAATTTCCTGAAGTTCTGTAATTTTTGTATAATTAATATATAAGGGAGTTTCAAAAAAATAAGATGGCAGTCATTCATAAGTGCTTGCATTTTATTCACCACATAAGATTTTGATATGTATGCATGATACATAAGATGCGGCATACATATGTTGACATATTTTATGTAATAAAAAATATTAGAGTGTTTGTGCATCCTCCTAATGACATTTGTAAAACTACGTTAGTACTATGAATGGGTTGTGGATTAGATAATCCAGAATCTGACATGGAACTGTTTCAAGGCACTTCAGGTCTGGAATACGCAGATTGTCCTGTGTGGGAGATCAAAGTCATCTACCACTGTTTTTCATTTTTAATTATGCATTTGTTGTCCTTTGGCCAATGCCATAGAAAAAATTGGGTCAAGTGTGTTAGACAGACTGAAAATGACTGAAAAAAACTGAAAGTGGGATTTTACTGTCAGATGTAAATCTTGTTAATATGTTGATCCAAAGAGACATAAATTGTCAGATGTTTTATGATGTGCTATCTGCTTTTATGTGAGATCAGAACTGCATAGCAGGTAATTCTTCAGTTGTACTGCTAATAATTGCTCACATGTGAACTTGAAAATGTGTGTGTGGAACAGCATTATTGTGCAGCATGAAGGTATCTTTAAAGCAACAACTGAGGGGGATGATCCCAAAAACACAATGGTTGCTGTGATTATTTTATTTTTTTCTCCCAGAAGTTAGTAAGTGTTCTCATTGTCATAGATGCTTTTTTGTTTCTGATTGCATAATGCATAATGTGATCATTTCATTCAATGGTAATATTATGCTTTAAAAATGCATTCAGATGTACATGAGAAAAATTGAATATTTTTATTTATATATATATTTTTTTATGTTGTTCCCATCCACAAAAAGTTATTTGCAAACTTGTAGTAGATTTTGTACCTAAGGATTAAGGGCTAAGGATTTTTTTCTATTTTTATCAATTTGTGTGTGTGTGTGTGTATCCAGAAACCCTGCTCTAGAGACAAACATGGAACTTTTTCAAACCACTTCAGATCTCTAATAAGCAGAGAATTTGGAGAGCTTCGTTCATGAGTTGCTTTTGCATCCACTGTGCACAAATTTTCAGTAGTCAAGATGTTCACAAATAACGCTGTAGTACTTTGAAACGGTGTCTTTAAGGCATATGCACAATTTTTTATTTTTTCTGCATTAGCAGAATCATTACATCAAACCCAAATCTGTTGCCATAACATATTTGCTTCATATGCTTCTACTAACTGGCAGTGATTTTCTGCTAACACAGTATCCTTATGCATGCATCTGTGTGTGTGTGTGTGTGTGTGTGTGTGTGTGTGTGTGTGTGTGTGTGTGTGTGTGTGTGTACATATCAGTTCATACTGCTCATTTCTACATATGACCATGTCTCAATTCCTGCCATCTTATATTTTCACCTATTCAACCCCTCATGCAAAGGATGCATTTTCAGATATGATATGCTATCTGCTTTTGTGAAACACCCTCATTTATGTATCGAACATATTTTTATATTAAACTTAGATAATTACTCAAGTTGCTGTAATTCAGTATATTAAAAAAAATAATCTTTGATTTCACATCCACATTAGGATTATGAATTTAATTTTTTTTATTTAATTTTTTTAATTTTCTTTCTGATCACATTATCTTTCCTTCCAACTTCTTTTGAATTCTAAATCATTTCATTGCTTGCTTCTCCATGGTTATCTGTAAAATTTAGTCATAGTTTAATGGGACTGTTGCATATTAGTTGAACTATATATATGTACATAATCCACAGTTTGTTGGTGCCATAATTTTGGATAAGAGTATTTTTCAAGTATCATTAGAAATTAGCACTTTTGACAAAATTTATTCCCCCCCCCCCTTTATTTTGCAAAATCTATTTGATTAACATTAATTTTTTTAAAAAAAATTAATTATTGATTATACATTGCTTACCTTGAAAAGTAATCAGTTTAATTGAGTGCATGAGAAAACTTAATATCAGGTGACAACTTCCATTAAACTTAGTATTATGAGAATTAAAAATATCATTTGCTTCTTTTGTGTTTACTTTATTCTTCCATAATCCATAATAAATGTTCATTTAACAACTTTCATAACATCAAGTGGATGCATATTTTGAATGACGTTGGTTCTTTTATTCCAAGTTATACAATGAAAATGTGATATTTTTCATTATGAAAAAACCAGAATGCCTCTGTAGATTAAGTATCTGTACATGCTAAAGGGGTTAATAGCACTAAGTTATATAATCATCCCCAGTCACTGAGAAAGATTCCAGGAGTGCAGTCCCCACTGCCTCCTCCTATCACCTTCTTGCCTGGGATTCACTGGATAAAGTTCCTTGGTTTCCTTGGTGTGTGTGGGCTGTCCTCAGTTCACCAAAGTGTGTGGTGTAGCTAAGGGTAGATACCGTACCATTTCATAAACTGATTTCTTTTATTCTTTTTGTTTCAGGGAGTCATATTATTTGGTGGCCAGTATCGTGCAACTTTGCACTACAGCATACCAAAGGAAGGTAGTGGACCAGATCGTGGAGGGGCCAATAAAGCTGACTGGAATTGCACAAAGGTGGAGTTTGAGTTTATGTTATTATTATGTTCATTTTTACATATATTTAAGTATATTGGAAGAAAAAATTAGTACCCCATGTTTAGATATGATGCTTATATAGTCATATGGTAGAGATGTTTGCTTCCATTATGTTAGGCTACTGAAGAAAGACCATAGTTTTTCTTACAAAAGAAACATTTTCTAGACCTTTATTTAGCTGGTTAGATTAGTTAATCTCTTTGGCTTGAGAAAGAATTTTCCCCTTCCAGACTCATGTTTTTAATCCTTCATCTCAAAAATCTACCACAGAACTCATACTATTGACTATTAAATTATTTCAGGAAACACAGTATACAAATTACAAATATCAGACTGGATGTAGCCGGTGTTCTGACCAAAGCAAAACTACCAAAAACCAACCTATCCAAGAAAGAATATAAAGCTTGACAAAAAAATAAGAACAACAGAGAAATAGTAATAACCAAAGCGGATAAGGGAAATGCCACTGTGATTCTTAACCAAACAGACTATACAGGTAAATAAACTTACTTCTTTATTGTTAGATCGGTCTACCTACCTCTCATATTGAATATGATCCCACCAGCTCCCAAATCAGAACATTCCAAAGGCTGCTTAAGAAAGTTACTTCTTGGCCTGAGGAAGTAACTTTCTTACTAACAAACTAAAGCCTTTTAACTCTAGACCCCCCCCCCCCCCAAAAAAATACATGGACTAACAAAAATCCATAAACAAAATGTGCCATTACGTCCCATTGTGGATGGCATTGATTCCCCCACATAAAAGTTAGCTAACATTTAGCCAAAGCACTCACACTAGGGGTACTTCAGGGTCAAAGCTGTGTAACCGAGAGGAGACATCCATATAGCCCTTAAAGGAATGCAGAGAACCGACCAGGGCTTCTGACCTAATGTCCAATCCTCACCTTCTCAGGGTGCACCCTGTTGAGTATCTATCTGGATACTGAACGAACGAGGATGGGCTGGCAATTTGGAATTTAGCCGACCAAATTGTATTCTTATTGCTTAAACCAAAATAAAAAATGATGGTACGACATGACAAAATTTCATGCCGGCTGGTGCGTCGCCTGGTTAAACAAAGCCCCCGTTGTTTTCGCCAGGGAACCAGGGCAAACAGCGAAAAGTCAGCTACTGGAACAAATCTGATAACACACCCCAACTCAACATGACCAGAGTTAGAGATCAGTACTATCAACATAAGAAGCCTGAATGGCAAAGAAATGGAGCTAGCTGAGGAATTAGTTAAGTACCAGATCGACATAATGGGGTGACTGAAACAAAAAAGACAAAAACTGGTGAGATCTTTCTGAGCAATAAATACAAAATGTTATATTCAGGCAATGACAATCAAGGAAAAGGAGTAGCCATAGTATTCAACACAAAATACGAGGCTAATCTTCTTGAATGGCAGTCAGTCTCAAGTAGAGTAATGTGGGCAAATATGAGAATGGGGAACTGTACAATGAGACTTATTTGTGCCTATGGTTCCACAGAAGGTTCTACTAAGGTAGATGTGGAGGAATTTTTTGAGGCTTTAGAAAAAGCAACTGACACAATGAAAAAGGAAAAGCCGGTCCTTGTTGGGTATCTAAATAGCAGAGTAGGAAATGATTGTGAGACATACAAAAATATTTTGGGAAAATTTGGAGAAAAGAGCAAAGCTAATAATAATGGCAAATATCTGTTGGATTTCTGCTCAGGACATGGACTGGTTATTACTAACACCATGTTCCAACATAAAAATGTGCACAAATTCACATGGAGAGAAGAGGCTAGGAATAAGAAAAGTCTCATTGACTATGTTATTGTTGATAGTGATGTTTTCTCCCTGGTGCAGGACGCCAGAGTGTACAGAGGATTTGAAATTGGAAGTGATCACTATTTAGTCTTGAGCAGGATAAAATTGAATTTCATATTGAAAAGAATAACATGTAAGAAAGTTTTAAAGCGAATAAAAGTTGATCAGCTCTCAGATGTGAACTGTAGACTAAAGTACACAAAGATTATTGAAGAAAAAATGAAAGAGTTTGAGAACAGGAATCAAACCTTGAAGATTCAGTGGCAAGCCTTGAAGAAAGCCCTGATTGATTCAGCTAGAGAGGCATGTGGTGAAGTTGTCTGCAAGGATAGAAAAATCAGAACTCCATGGTGGATACAGGAAGTTAAAGAGGCAGTGAAGAAAAAAAAAGAACGCATATCAGAAGTTCCTGGCAAAAAAAAAGTCAGCTTGTGCTCTTAGAGAATACAGAGACAAATGCAAGAATGCTAAACACTGTTTAAAATTAGCTAAACAAAAGTCATGGGAGGACTTTGGCAAGAATATAGAAAATAAATATCAAGAAGAATGCATTAGCAGAGTTAATCTCAAATGGTATGGCCTTTGAAACAGAAAGATTAGCAAAACAAGTGTTCTCTGCCAAGTTGGCAAGAAAATGACTTCGAGGAAGACCAAGATATATGTGGATTGATACGGTACAAAGTGCCTTAGACAATAGAAATATAATATCTGATAATATTGGAGTCCTGACAAGTAACAGACTGATTTGGAGGAAATTGTAGATAGGAAGTTAGTAATGATGTAAATTTTTCATATATGATATTCTGTACACCCCTTGAGGGTACATGGCAGGAATTTGATGAATCTCACACACGATACTGGCAACGTGCCATTACGTAAACACACTGACATGATGGTCAGTTTTGATGTCTCTTCCATATTCACGAATGTCCCATTCAAAGATATTAGAGCTCATCAAGCCAAATTTCCTCCTGAGATCTCAGTCCTATTTCAGTTCACAATGAAATCAGGCTATTTCATTTGGCAAGGAAAAGTCTTCAAACAGATAGAGGGACAGCAATGGGTTCACCACTCTCCCCACCCCTATCCAACTTCTTTATGGGAACTTTTGAAGAGAAAGCCTTAAACTTAGCCCCACAAAAACCCACTGTTTGGCTATGCTATGTTGATGATGTGTTCACTATTCGGCCATATGATTTACTCCACTCCTTCCTAACACACTTATACAACAAACACCCCCAGAATCCAGTTCACCTTGGAAAAAGAAGAAAACCACAGTCTCCCTTTCCTAGACACTCTAATCACTCGTCAGCCAGATGGATCCTTGGCCTTCTCTGTTTACAGAAAAACCTACCCACACAGGCAGATACATTCACCAGTAATCCCCCCCCCTCACACAACAATATGGGGTTATAAGAACTATATAACAGTGCAAAATTAATCTGTTTAGATGACAATTCCCTAACCACTGAACTGAACCACATCCTTAATGCTCTCTTAGGCAATGGCTACAACCCCCAAAAAATATTAAAACCAGTTAACAACAACCTCCCCCCCCCTTCAAAACAAAGATTACACTAAAACTCATCACCATTCCCTATATCCCAGGCCACCTCTGAAAAGTTAACCAAAATCTTAAAAAAATATGCCCTTACTTCTTGTTACAAACCTTATAAGAAATTGGCATCCCTTATCCGCTCCAACAAAGACCAGCCACTTCCCCTAGATCTACCTGGAGTATACCAGGTCCCTTGTATTATAAACTGTCCTACTTTCGCCAAACAGGCAGGACAGCAAATATTGGAACACAAAGAGTACATCTGGTTTCACCATTACAGCCACTCTGGGCTTGTAGACCACACTCTGGATACCCGCCACAGAATATGCTGGAAGAAAGCCACGTTATTACACCGCAGTAAATTTAAATACGAAAGATTGTTCATGGAATCAGCCTGAGCTCTAAAAACACTTTCCAAACCTCAACAAATT